>NW_027496978.1:0-193067 GCF_021521415.1 Bidens hawaiensis | reverse complement strand
CAATGCTAAAATGGAGTGGATTCTTGATCTTAGATGGTAACCTTCGCATAATTGAACAACTCGTTTAGAATTTGTTGTCTTGGTCACCTATATATTATAAGTATTTATATTTTATAAAAAGTTCAAAATTAACCCCAAGATGATTAAAACTTCCGATTAAAGTAAAAAAACGATTTATTATTAGAAACATTTGTGTCCACGGATCGATACTTGGTTCTTACCAATACTATTCTACATATACGATAGGTACACTTGCCTATTTTGTGTGTGTTTAGTCTTTGCAGAAATCACTTTTATAAATTTTAAGCACGATCTTGTGCAAAAGCTAAATATCCAATCTATGATATTTATACAAGCTATACGCAACACATAAACTCTCATCCTTTATAACTTTTAACCGTGTCTCATGGATCTCGCTAATGCAATCCGAAGTACTTACTAATTTATACTACTTAAATATCATGATATCTTCTCCACATTCTGGCCGTCAGCAACCATATTAGCCTCACCAGGATAATACTTGATTTCACAATCATAAACTATTATCAGCCTCACTCATCTTCTTGCCTAGTATTCCGTTCCTTCTGCTTCTTATGACATGTGTCAATGGTACACCTTGAAAACTTAGCATACAATTACTCTTTCTTCAGCGTTTCCAACATTTCTCTCAAGTGTTCAGCATGGTTGGACTTATCCCGTAAATAATCAAAACTATCATCTGTGAAGGCAACGACATATTTGTCCTAATATCGGATGACTTGCCCTATTTAGCATAACATAAATGCTGCTTGAGCATTCGTTTATCCAATGATATCACGAGAAACTAGTTGTATTCATATTGTGTCTGAAATGTTGTCTTAGGGATGTCTGCCTCATTCACCTTTAGCTTATGATAGCTTGATCTGAGATCTATTCGTGAGAACCAACTTGAACCTTGCAGTTGGTCAAACAGATCATCAATCCTTGGCAAAGGATATCTATTCTTTACTGTAAGCTTATTCAACTCGCGATAGTCTATGCACATTCACATGCTTCCATCCTTCTTCTTCAAGAACAACACGGGTGCGCCCCACGGGGAAACACTTGGTGTTATGAAACCTTTGTCGAGGAGTTCTTATAGCTGGGACATCAATTCCTTCATCTCGGACGGTGCTAGACGGTAAGACGCTTTCGCGACGGGTTGGGCTCCTGGTACTATATCTATCTGGAATTCTATCTCTCGCTCCGGTGGCAACCCCGGAAGATCCTCAGGGAATACTTCTGGGTGGTCGCACATAATAGGAACATCTTTCATTTCTTTCGTCTCGGCCGTAGCGTTGACAATATACGCCAGGTAGGCACCACACCCACATCGTAATAAACCTTCAGCTTATATCATCGGAATGACGTTAAGCCTTGAACTTTCCTTATTACTATAAACCTTCATTGTACTGCCATCCAATGACATAAACCTTATCAACTTACTTTTACATGCTATACGATCTTTAAACTCAAACGTCAAATCCATTCCCAAACAACATCGAACTCCCTTAAGGACAATCATAAAGAGTAGAAAGGAACTCACGTCCCTCTAGTTCTACCTTACAATTCTTAACCATTCTCATACTTTGATGAAAGTATCGCTAGTGGTCTCTTCCATAAAGTATCAGGTACATAACTACGTTCTTCTTAACGTCTTATTTCATATTTGCTAAACTATGTAGTCTCATACTTTTATTCCTTTTCAATTAGGATGCCTCGACTGTCACCCATCCTTCTCGATAATCTCTACTTTCTCGTCATTCGCTTCGTTAATCACGATCCCAGCAAGTTCCTTTAAGGAGTAAACTATTGTAGACATACTACCTGTCTTGACTCATTCTAGTTGGCTTATCTCTATTTTTTTCATGCTACTTCCATTTGGACTTCACAGTTCGGGCTACCTTTAATGATTCGGTGAACATTTTTGGCATTGTAGTGAGAAACATTTGAGAAACTCCCTTGGTGTATATGTGTTAGTGCACGGTTTTGCGTGTTGAGTCTTTGTATTTATCGTTAACATATTTGTCGTTTTGTTTAATGTAATAAACAATTATTTATATAGTTAGTTCGTTAATGTAATGTCTAGTTCGCTAATGTTGTTTAGCGAACTAAGACTTAAGTTAAGTCTCCCTTGATTCGTTAAGGATGTTTAACGAATCAGGGGGTGATTCGTTAAGTTAGTTACTTTGTAATGTATGTAACGAAACAGACTCTAGTTCGTTAGGGGATGTCAACGAACTAGGTCCATCTTCTATATATACGTGAACACTGTTCACGGGTAATTTAAGTTTTTGAGTTAATTAACGAAGTTTTGTCGAAATCCTCTCTCAATTCTTTATCTTAATATTATTCATACATATGCCTACTAATACTAATACTGATAATATATACACATATAATCAAACGTAACTATGAGCTAGATCCGAGTTAAGGTATTAATCATGTTAACACAGATCTGAGATATGTTTATAGTTAGAAGATTGATTCCGGGTTCCAACAAGTGGTATCAGAGCTTTCGGAGCTCAATTACACTTGATTTGGTTGTTTATTTGGAGTATTAGACTGATAATTAGTATTACAAATTGCTATTGTTCTGTTTTGATTGAATTTGGATCAATTTGAAGATAATTGATAGAATTATGGAAGGTTTGGACTGGATTTGAGGCGTTTAAGGTATAGGTAAGGTTCAGATATTCGGAATTGGTGTTTGGTTTGGTTTTGAATTGAATTGGCAGTGATTCTGATTTTAGCCGTAACAGAGTATTGGTTTAGGTACAAATTGGATTCGAGATTAGGGTTAATCGGTTACGAGAGTTGTTGTGTGGGTTTCGTGTGGTACTGACGAGTTGAATGGTACTCGTTTTGTGAGATTTGGTTAAGATTCGAGTGCATATTACAAATCTAAGTTCTGGGTTTCATGTTCTTCATTTCCAGATTTCTGGAAATTATCTTTGAAGATTTGAAGATTTGAAGATGAGTATGACTCGTTATCATCTTTATGTTGATTCGTCATCTTGATCACATTGATTCGTTAATTAATTTAGTCAATTCGTTATCAAATCCTAGTCGTTCGTCAATCAGTTTGCTAACTTATCTGATTCGTGTTTAACAGATTCGTGTTACACGTGTTCACCTTGGAATTTGTGTCATAACAACCTTTGCCATGTGGCATTCAATGTTAGAGTTTGTTACAAACCGTTGTAACAACCAGATTCACTATTAGTTGATTCACTATCAACTGTAGCTGGTTCGTTATCTATTTCGCTAAGTCTTTCTTAGCGATTCGTTACTGAAAACCTTCTAATTCGCTAAGGTTACATTTAGCAATTCGCTAGCCGATTCGCTTAGTCAATTCGTTAGTTGGACTCACTCGTTTACTATTTGATTCGTTAACAATAAGATTCGTTGTTTAATTCGTTACCTGATAAACCTTAACTTCGTTAAGGTTAATTCGTTGATCACTATTCACAGCTCGCTATTACTGTTTACAGTTCGTTACTGTCACTCTTTACCATTCGTTAACTTTATTTTTTCAAAATTAACCCTTGAATTTTTAAATTTGTTCAAAATGGCTAGTATGTATGCACTAGCCTCACAGAATATGTTGATGCAACAAATGTTGCAACTTGATACCGAGATTGGTTCACATTCGAAATGTCCAAGATTGATTAAGTTTAGTGACTTTGCCAAGTAGGAACCTCGGTTTCGTGCTCATCTAGGGTCGGTTCATCTTGATTGTTCCTACTGTTTAGATGAAGTTATACTGTTTCAATGATTGGAGATGAGACTATTGGTTTTACACCTAAAGTTATTTCTCAATACTCGGTTGAAGAAAAGAAAGCATTAGAAATAGAGACAAAAGCTTATTCTACTCTAACCATGGCTTTGCCTGAAAATATTTTTCACTAAGTGGGTAGTATAAAAAACTGTGCTTCCTTGTTTCAACATATCCGAATGAAAAGTATGGGAAACACGGCTGAAAGCAAAAAAGTGATGCTTAAGTTTCAATTCAGAAACTCTAATTTACTCAAAGTTGAGATGGTTGAAGAAATGACAACGAGATTCAATCACTTGATTGCAGAAATGGATAAAATGAGGTTGGAAATTTCTGAGATTGACAAGATTGATACTATTAAGAGTGCTCTGCCAAGCGTACTCTACTTTCTTGATGGTATTAAAAGAAAACAGTTACTTCAATGAAGACTTGACTGCTAGTGAGTATTTACAAACGATTGAGGCTCGTGAATATCACCTCAAGTGTCAAAAATCATCTAAGGATAGTCAAGATCCTGCTTTCTATGGTGGTAGCATGCCTCTTAGCTCAATCATCTCACCGATTACAGCATTTCTTACGCAGAATGCTAAAGATAATGAAACAACCGTCTATAGTGATCCTAGAGCATGTTTTTATACTGCTGGTAACTCTGGATCACCAAATGTATCTGCTGGTTCAGGAAGTTCCTCCAATATAAATCAATACTCATCACCTCCAAATGTCAACATGAAAGAAGCTGAACAAAATTTTGCCTTTCTATCAGCTTTCATTACTTCTTACGAAAATTTGGTAAGTAGCAAGATTGCCACTAGTGATCTGACTGGTGAAGACTATGATCAGATTGATCCAGATGACTTAGAAATCATGGATTTAAAGTGGAACATGGCAATGATTGTTCGTAAGGTGAAAATATTTATGCAAAGAACCAGAAAAGATCTTCCTGCCCTGAACAAGAAATTGGGATTTGACAAGTTAAAGGTGAAATGTTATAATTGTCAAGAATTCGGGCATTTTGCAAAAGAATGTGACAAACCTAAAAAGGAGTATTCTGGTCCTCGTGGTCAAAATCAAACTTCTTCAACACCATGAAATAGTGATGCTGGAAAGAACTCTGGAAGTACACCTTCATCTGCTGGATCTCAAGCTATGTTATCTTACGTAGATGGAGATGACTGGTCACAACGGTTATTATGTGGTAACAATCAAGCTAATCTTGCCATGTTTGGGTTTCCAGAGTATTTTCAAGATGTAAGTGGAAGTGAAATTTCTTCTGATGCTGATACTGAGTCTGAGTCTGATGATTCAAGAGAAAAGTTTCCAACTAATTTTGCTTGTATGGCTAAGATCAGTGATTCAACCACGTTTGCTTGCATGGCCAAACAAAGTGAGGTTAGTAATTCTAACACTAACTTATCATGTGTCGATTGTGAGTATAATAAGTCCAAGATAGTTTCATTAAAACTTCAAAATGATAATTTGCTAAAAGAGATTGTTCCTTTAAAAGATACTTATAGGAAATCCTTAATCTCTCAAATGAATTCAAGAGAGAAAATTGAGGCTTTGACTATAAGCAATCATGATCTTAAGGCGGAGTTGTCGGTGAAAATGACTATAAATGATCAAAAATTTCAAGAAATCTTGAAACATAGGTCAAAAATAACTGAGCTTGAAAATGAGGTTCTTGAATTAAAGAACAAATTGGGTAAATTCAGAAACTCTTCCTTTTTGCTAAATGAAATAATCGAAGTATCTGGTAAGCAAAATGATTCAAAGATAGGGATAGTTTTTTTTGAAATTCCACCACCTTTTCATAATGATTACAAACCAAATCCTATTGCTAGAAAATAAGAGGATGTGATTGTAAAAGAGTCTGTAATTCCTGAAAAGACAAAGTCAGTTAAACCTGAAAGTGTTAAAACCCAACCTTCAATTCAGAAACCTCATGTTAAAAGCAACAAAGTCTTTGTTGAACATGTTGACAAAGTTATCATTGAGGATGTGTTCAAACCTGAAATTATACACAAACACAAGAACATTCCAAGTTTAAATCACATACTTTGTGAACCTCATGAATTTGAGGAGGCTGTGTATGGTTCGCACACAACCAAGGTGAAACAAGATACTCATGTCAATGTCAAACCAGTGAAGGCTAAGATACAAGGAAAACCCAAAACTTCTGATGAGGATTTGTTGCGTTTCATAAATCCAAATGCATCTTAGCCTTCATCTGCTCGTGTGTTTAAGTTAAAAGGGATGGACACGATGTTCACTGAGAAAGACATTCCAATAAGTATCATTAAACCTGAACTGATTGAGAGTGTGTTTCACAATGAAACTTCCAAGATTCGTGAACTTGAACGTTTGTATGCTCAAGCAAAAACATCAGCTCCATATGATCAATTGACTAAAGCAAAGCAAGTTTTAAAACAAGCAAAGAGAGTTCAATTTGTAAAGTCAACTGGAACAGATACATTGAAAAGTTTTTCAAATAGTTCTAATTTAGATTTTCCTACAAGCAAGACCAAAAATGTGATTCATCATGCGCCTTCTGTGTCACATGTTCCGACTAATTCTAAACATCATCATGTTGACATGCGAAGCTGTTTCCTTTGTGGTCAACAAGGTCATGTAGTAAGAAATTGTGGCCAGGAGAACTATCAGAATCTTCATCCTTTTATCAAGGATCATTCTAAACCAGTTCCTTTGGTAAAGGAGATTCTGAAACGACCTGTGTCGTATGCTGATGATACTCATATTATGTTCTCTAATGTACATCCTCGAAAAGTTGTTCATGTGAATAAAACTCTTGGTTCCATTAAACCTAAGTTTATTCCAACCGAACCGTTATGCAAAAATGCTAATTCAAATGTAGTTTAGGCTGCGTATCTAAGACGAAAGTCTAATAAACCTGTAACTTATTCTCAAGTTGCTGAACAAAAACTGAATGCAACTAAGGTTAAGTTTTCTCAAGAAAATCAAAAGGTGCCCAAGACTGAGGCCTAGGCTGCCTTTTTGAACTAGTCATTTTCATTTATGTGTAGGGTACATCCAAGACCATTTCTGGTGAAAACTGGATCATGGATAGTGGATGTTCTCGTCATATTACTGGGAATCTCAACCTCTTAACAAACGTAAGAAATATTCAAGGGGGTTATGTGGCGTTTGCTGGGAATTCTGGGGGTATGATTACACAGGAAGGTGATATGTCGAATGGAAAGATTACTTTTGAGAAGGTTAATTATTGTGATAAAGTGGATCATAATTTATTGAGTGTATCGCATATCTGTGATAAGTAATACACTACAGTATTTACATATAAAGAGTGTCTAATTTTAAAACGGGGTTATGTGATTCCCGAGGACATGGTTGTCATGCGATCACCACGATCAAATGATATTTATGTCTTGAACATGAATTCTAAAGTATCTACATCGATCGAAATGTGTTTTGTCTCGAAAGAAACCGAGAAAGACTCAGTGCTTTGGTATCGAAGAATGGGTTATATACATGTTCGAATGATGAACTACCTAATGGCGAATGATCTGGTAGAGGGTGTGTCATGAAATAATTTTAAATTATCCGATCACTGTGTTGCTTGCAAGAAGGGAAAACAGAAGATGAAGCCGCACCCATCTAAATTATTAAATTCCATTAATACTCCGCTTGAACGACTTCATATGGATTTATTCGATCCAGTAAATCGTGCGAGTATTTTTGGAGACTGGTATTATCTAGTGGTTACAGATGATTATTCACGTTATTCATAGGTCTTGTTCATGAGTTCAAAGGATCAAACACCGGGTCTTGTTCAAAACCTAATCACTAAGATCGAATCACTATACAAATAGAAAGTGAGGAGAATTCGAAGTGACAATGGTACTGAATTTAAAAATATTATATTAGATTTCTTTTGTGTACAAAAAGGAATTCATCGAGAATACAGTGCTCCATATGTACCACAACAGAACGGTGTAGCTAAAAGAAATAATAGAACATTGATTGAAGCTGCTAGAACGATGCTTGCTGATTCAAAGCTTCCTGTCCAGTTTTAGAATGAGGCGGTGAATACTGCTTGTTACACATTCAATCGAGTTCTCACTGTTAAAAGACTCAAGAAGACCAGTTATGACTTACTGAATAATCGCAAACCTAATTTAAAGTACTTGGAACCATTTGGGTGTCCTTGTACTATGTTGAAAAAGAATGTGGGAAAGTTTGATGAAAAATCCATTGAAGGTTATTTCTTGGGGTATGCGTCACCTAAGAAAAGAGTGTTTAACTTTACATCTGGTTGTGTTGAAGAATGGTACCATGTGGACTGTCAAAAGTACACTACTCCTTCTCAAGGAAAAGGTACCGACTGGATGTTTGACTATGATGGCATATTTAATTCATTTACTCCAACAACCGATCATCCAGATGAAGATTTAGTTTGTGCTTATTTTGAAGAACATTTGGAAATTCCAAGGTTTGCAAGTTCAAATGATGTTGAAGCTCCAATTGTTGCTCCAACTGAAGAACCTGATAATGAGTCTCTTGTTCATTATGATAATGCTTCTACTTCATCTGATGATAATGCAATTGTGGATCAAGTTATTGAAATTGATCGTGATGTTTCATCTCCTGAATTGGGTGAACATTACAGTAATTTATTTGAAAATGTTGTTGTTTCTGAAAATCCTACTCTCAGGATTCATCATTACCATCCACAAGAAAACATTATTGGAGATCTTGATGTGGGAGTTCAAACACGACATCAAGTTGCTTCATCAAGTGAAAATAATGTTCTATGTGCTTATGTTGATTTACACTCGTCTGGAATAGTAAGTCTTGCTAAATTCACTTGTTTTCTATCTCAAGTTGATCCAACGACTCCTCGTGTGGCACTTAAAGATCCTTATTGGGTAGAAGCCATGCAAGAAGTATTACAGCAATTTGCACGTTTAGGTGTTTGTGATCTTATCGACAAACCTGCTAGAGTCAAGAAGGCGATTCCGACTAAGTGGGTATACAAATGTAAGAAAGTCGATTGTGGGGGTAATTGTGAGAAACAAGGCACGTTTAGAGGTGCAACGTTTTCATCAGCAAGTGTACACTGAGGTATATGCGCCAGTTACAAGATTAGAGTCGATTCGAATCTTTCTGGCATATGCTGCTTACAAGAACATTAAAGTTTATCAAATGGATGTCAAGAGTGCTTTTCTCAATGGTGAACTTCATAAGGAAGTGTTTGTTTTACAGCCTCCAGGTTTTGAGGATACCGTTGGTCACAATTTATCACCGGATGAATTGGAGGATACCCTTGGTCCGACCCTCTATCGTGCTATGATTGGTTCTTTAATGTATTTAACTGCTTCTGGACCCGACATAATGTTTTTTTTTTGTTTATGTGCTAGGTACCAAGCTAGTCCCCGAGTGACTCACCTGGCAGCGGTCAAGCGTATTCTGCAATATCTAAAGGGAAATCCTGACATCGGGTTATGGTACCCCAAGGATGATACTTTTTATCTTACCGCTTATTCAGACTCAGACTATGGAGGATGCAAGATCAATTTCAAGTCTACCACAGCGGGATGTCAATTCTTAGGAAGCCGGCTTGTTTTCTGGTAGTGTAAGAAGAAGACAACGGTCTCCACTTCAACGGCTGAAGCTGAGTATGTTGCAGCCTCGAGTTGCTGATCCCAGGTTTTGTGGATACAACAACATCTTCGCGACTACGGTTTGAAGTTTCTTACTGCTCCCATTTTGATGGATAATTCTACTGCTATTAGTATCACCAGAATCCCGTACAACATTCTAAAACGAAACATGTCGAAATTCGATATCATTTTATACGGGATTGTTATGAAAAGAAATTAATTGACCTTGAGAAAGTACATACTGATTTTTATAAAGCCGATCTATTTACCAAAGCCTTTGATTAAACACGTTTTAATTTTTTGCTTGGTTTAAATGGATTGAAGATTCTTGCTGATATCCTGAAACAAGGATGATTAACTGCCTTTTCTGTTACTTTTAGTTTAAATTTTACTTCGTTTTAGGTTTTAGGGGGTGAATCATAGAAAAATACAAAAAATATTGTGCTTTGTGTTTGTTTAGATAAACACCAAAAACATTAGAAAATTTTGAAAAATCAAAAATATTGTGTTCTTTCCTGTTTTACTTCTTAAAATTTGAAAAATCAAAAATATTGTGTTCTTTCCTGTTTTATTTCTTAAAATTAGAAAATACCAAAAAGATTGTGATTTATGTTTGTACAGAAAATTTTGAAAAGGGTAAAAAGAATGTCAATTTCTTGTTTATAAAGAAAAATCCGAAAAGACAAAAAGATTGTGGTTTTAGTTTGTAAAGAGAAAAACCAAAAAGATTTTTTTTACGCTCGCTGAAAATTATGCCATTTACTTCTATTTGAAAGACATATACGTGTGTATGTTTGGTCCTAATAATTTCTTGTAATTCTTCGGGATAGCCATTGACTTGATAATAGAAAGTATTTGGGGTGTTCGTTAAGCTTTTTATTTTATTTTAGCTGAGAATTATGTCAGTTATTTAAGTTGTGAAGCATGCTTGCATGTATTGGTCCTGTTATTTACTCGTACATGGACAGGATAGCCATTAATTTATGAACTTAAATTAACTGGGGCAATTAAAATTTTGTTTATGCTCCTCAAAACTTTGAGTTTTTGAAGCAAAAAGAGAAAATGATAGTACATTGATTATTTGACCCCAAATTCAGAAAGAAATAAGCTTAAAAGACTGTGTGCTTAATCATTGGTGCATTGATAGGTCTTAAACAAGCTGTTAGAGTAAAGTAAGTGATATAAACCTAAAGAAAAGCCAAATTGAAAGAGGTGTTAGTCTCTAGCAAAAGTCTCGGTGAGAATGGCAGAAATGTAATAACCGGTCATACTCAGGCCTTATAGTTGTTGATCACCCAAAAATATAATAAAGAAAATAACAAGCGTTAGGATTCTGGACACTGTGAGTCTTTATGCGGCTTAATCATCTGGGTATTCATAAACATGAATATTTCATTCACTTTTAGAGCAAACCCAAAGTCATTAAACTTGATCACTATTGTACACCATACAATCCAAATTACTGACTTGATCAAAATCCGCTGTTAGTCATACAATTTTTCCTCCCTTGCGTGCGTCTCAATACCAATAAGAAACGGACCCCAGGGGATACAATGTATGTAAGCCGACAGATGGACTCGTGCATACTCACTCACGGTAAAGGAAACTTGATGCATTGCTCAAAATTTCACAATTGGTATTCAAAAAATTTTGATCAACACTATAATGGTTTAAGTCAAGTTGGGGTGATTTGGCAAAAATCAAATTAAGCTTTAACCGAGATTAGGGGCTGATAGTTTCTAATATTCTGTGCGCTAATTGAACCATAAATCATATCACAAAAATGCTCGAAGGTTTGTTATAAGGTTTAAGTGGACAACAATATCAATGACCGACTTAACACCAGTCATAATATCGCTGAAATATAAAACTGTGATGGAAGGGCATTTTGGTTAGTATGATTCTCTGCTCAAACTCAACTCAACAAAAATACAAAAATATGTACTGCTTTTGAAAAACATAGAAAAACACAAAAAGAGTGTTTACTTTCTTGTTCGGATATTTCTGTAAATACATTCTTTAATTTGTTACAAAATACCAAAAATATTTTACTTTTTCTTTTTACATATTACTTTAAATATGTTAAGTTATGTATCGAAAAAGTGAAACGGTTTAAATTAATTGATTATCAAGATAAACGGTCTCTGTAATCCTCGTAAGTTAATTAAATAAACTTTATTTATTTTATTTATTTATTGATTTCCATACTGCTTGGGTTGAATGATGAACAGTTAACTGTGTTAGAGACTGAGCCTGACGTTGAAGTGGTGAATGAGGAAGGTATAACAGATGATCCGTCTATTCAAATGAATACGGAATTTATTTATGAAGACGAGGATGTTGAGATGGAAGATGTCACTGCTTAGGAGTACCCTGACTTGTTTCAACACACAAATGTTGATCAAGGTGCTTCAGTGTTCGATGAGCAAACGGTTAAAGCAGCTGAAGATGATTTGGAAAAGACGTCAAAGGGTAAGAAGGATGTGGACACTTGGTTCAGCTCGATTGAAAACCCTACCGATGCCGATATTGCTAAGTGGTTCAGCTACAAAGCGGCGGGTAAGATTATCAAGGCGTATCGGTACGTTGATCAAGAACGAAAAGACGTATCTGCAGCTTGGGTCAAAGCAAACCAAGTGACCTCCTTCAAGACTGTATCCAAGGTACATGGTGATATCGTCTCATGGCTATATGATTCCGAGCTTAAGGTATGTATTGTTAAATGGGAGAAGGGAATCCAGTATTACGAAACGATAATGGATGTTCTTACACTACCGCGTTGGGATGTTCGTACCCTCGCGTGTCGTCCATTTATCAATCGTGGTAGCTATCGGACAGCTGAGTGGTTTCATCAACACTTACTGTTTGAGGTCAATCATGGTTTCAAGTTCTTCAAGCCCCAGGTCCCAATACGTAAACGTATTGATGAGATTGATCCAAGCACTGTTTGGAGGAAACTTTTTCTGAAGGTAAAACCGCTGAAAACGATGAAGCGGGTGCCGGTGAAGAAGATGCACCAACAGATGCATCTTTCGTTTGACCGCTGGTAGTACAACAATCGTATTGGTGAGGCCGTCATTGTGCTTCGTAAAGGAATGAAGACTGAGCTTATCAAGATAATCGTCCCGATGTGGTTGGTTAACTTATCTGAGACCGACAATGATGTGCTACACAAGAACAAGATTCTGTTTGAGTGCGATGAAAATTATGACCTGGCTATGCAATTCCAGCGCGTTGTGCGTGTTTTTCATGAAAATGGAATTCATAGTTGCAGAGACTGGCAGTCCAAGCGTTTCAAGTGAAGACCAAAGACAAAGAGCTCAAGACGAGGGGGTGTCTGTTAGTGCACGGTTTTGCGTCTTGAGTCTTTGTATTTATCGTTAACGTATTTGTCGTTTTGTTTAATGTAATAAACAATTATTTATATAGTTAGTTCGTTAATGTAACGTCTAGTTCGCTAAGGCTGTTTAGTGAACTAAGACTTAAGTTAAGTCTCCCCTGATTCGTTAAGGATGTTTAACGAATCAGGGGGTGATTCGTTAAGTTAGTTACTTTGTAATGTATGTAATGAAACAGACTCTAGTTCGTTAGGGGATGTTAACGAACTAGGTCCGTCTTCTATATATACGTGAACACTGTTCACGAGTAATTTAAGTTAATTAACGAAGTTCTGTCAAAATTCTCTCTAAATTCTTCATCTTAATATTGTTCATACAAAAGCCTACTTATACTAATACTGATAATATATACACATATAATCAAACGTAACTATGAGCTAGATCCGAGTTAAGGTATTAATTGTATTAACACAGATCTGAGATCTGTTTATAGTTAGAAGATTGATTCCGGGTACCAACAATATGATTACAAGCTCCAGGCATGATCCTTTTTCTTAACTTTCTAAAGTCGAAGTCCTATTGCTTTCGTATATTACTTTGTCACACATTCTTCAACAGGTGTCTAGTTGGCACGTGTCTTACCACAGCGTCCAGTACGACCTCTTCGCGCTCGTCCCTTTTGTAGCAGTCATCTATCTTATCTCTAGGAAACAAAAATGTTATCACTCTAGGAATTATTTAGCACATAATTCATAAGGTAAGTAGTTAATGACAGTGGCTAAGTGTAATTAACTCTTTACATTACTCCTCGGGTAATACATATTTCCCTTTGTGATTTTACTTGTGTTAGTTTCTACTTCTCACACAATCATAACATACATATAACCTGCATTCTTATTCCTAGCAATTAAGCTAGCATACACACAATCTTTCTTTAGCACTTAATCTAACACTCAAATATTCTTTCTATAGCAATTAAGCTAACTTCCATACACATTCTTACATTATACATGAAATTAATCATATACTTTACCTTATCGAGCTTGCTTGAGTGACACATGGCTTTCTTGAACTGGCATCTTCTTTCTTTTCTTTTTTTAAATCTCATTCTCTGTTCGAGTCAAAGCATGTAGGATGCTTAATTCTCTTGAACTTATGCTCTGATACCAACTTGTAAGGCCGCGTTACTGTTGCCTCACATTTGGAGGTTGGATTTACTAATTCACATAGTTTTAATAATCAGAGTTAATAAAAACATTCTCGGAAAATAAAAACTTTCATAAAACATTACACATCAATCCATAATTTGTCTTAAGTAACATATTGTCCTTAAAGCATAAACTAATAAATGTCTTGAGTCTTGCGATGCCATTCCCTTATTCAATGCCGCGTGTTCCCCTCAAGCGAGCTGCCTCTTTCTACTCACATGTGTGCATACTAAAAGTCAGCTACACTGAGTGAGTTCTTGTTAATACAAGTAACATACAATACGTTCTTATATTACATACTTAACCTCTTTTACTTTCTTTCGTACATACGTAAGTATATACCTTCGTCTTACTTTCATACTTTCTTTCTTTCATACTTCAGACTTTATATTTCTTTACAAACATAATCATACATTTTAAAGAGCCTTTCGCCCTATAACCTCACAGATATTTTTAGGGTCTGCCACACATAAAGAGCCTCTCGCCCTATAACCTCAGATATTATTAGGGTCTGCCACCCTCCTTCACAGATATTATTAGGGTCTGCCACCCTTCTTCACATATATTATTAGGGTCTGCCACCCTTTACCGTCAATTCCTTCATATCATACTTTCCTTTCTTTTCATAGATTTTATATACTTTCTTACATACTCGTTAATCTATAACATACATACATCATACATACAACATATATAAACAGTCACCTCTTTAAACTATCCCCTAACAATACATGCAATATCCGAAGATCGTTCATGTACCGTCAAGCATTCATTCATAACTTTCACATATAACATAATAGGCATACACTTACCACTTAAGGTAAGTGTGTTAACTAATCACATCGAGTATGCACACAGCCCCGAAAACATAACAAGGAATGGGGCTAGAAACTCACCTGGATCCTGTCTCTTTCTCCATTAATAGTTAATCCTTCTTTAGTTGAGCTTTGCTAACTGTATATAAGTTACACGTATCAATACTCGTCTTGATCTAATCTAGCGGCCTAGTATTAGCTTACTTTACTTAGCATTTTTATGGTTTTTTCTTTATTTTAACTTCCTTGTATTTTGATCTCTTAAGTCCTTACAATGCATACCATCACGTGTGTACGCATATACATATACAGGTTGCCAAGTATCCGGGTCTCAATATAAGCGAACTTAGATATATAAGCGAACTTAGATATATAAGTGTACTTAGATATATAAGCGAACTTAGATATATAAGCGAACTTAGATTAAGGTGAACTTATATTAAGGAGAACCTGTATGTCAGCGAACATGGTAGCATGCGAACTTGGATGAGGCGAACTTAACAATCAACGAACTTGTCAGTGGGCGAAGTTAACCAGCAGGCGAACTTATTCAGTAAGCGAACTTAACGTGCAGCGGCTACGGGTTTGGTTTTAACAACATTTAAACCTTTGATATGATACTAACCATTCCCATAAACGTTCCCACATCCTTTTCTGGATAAGTCTTGACCCGGGGAACCATAAAGTTTGGACCTTTAGGCTTAAAATGTTCAAACTAGATCTAGGGTTTTTCTTTAACAAGCCGTTCATAACCGTAAGTTCTTTAAGTCCATTTTAACATCAAGTTTGCTACTTTATGCTATAGCTATACTCGATTTACTATCCTACTAAGTTTCATGCAAAACCGACTTCGTTTACCCGTCCTTTTCACAAACCGAACACTACTCGTTTTACCCGAAACGAAACAACTAACCCTTTTATTATGAAGTTCATTACTTTATCAATAATCATGACCCGATCTATCATCCTACCAATTTTCATGTAAATCCGTTCATGAAAAGTAAGGCTTTTTTAACAAAAACGTACCTTGGAGATTTTTGTATGAAATTACTTGAGATGCTCAAAACCATATCAAACGAAATCCGATTTGAGTGATTCAAGCGGCCACAGAACCGAATCGTCCCGATCTACAAACCCATCAGCTCACCTTCTCCGGAAACCGCCGCTACAGTCGCCGGAACAGCTGAACAGTTGCCGGAATCTTCACTTTTGAGCTGCTATGGTTTTGCTGATAAAAATCGGACTTCCCGACCTCTGATCGAATATCTAATCGGTAAAAATATTCATTTATATACCATCAACACTCAGTTAAAATTTGAGACCAATTCGACGGCTAGATCTCCGGACCTTTATGTCTTTGTAGGTGGTTTTCTCAAAAACGGGAATCGTCCCGATCTATGGAAAGGATTAAGGTTTTAAAGGGTATTTATACTCCCTTAAGCCCATAGACATTAGGCCCATCTTTCCTTTTTGGTCCATAATTAATTACATTTAATTAGTCAACTTATCCTACCATCTTTATTATTTTATTTCTCTACTAACTTAAGTAAACTTTTTCATCTTAAATAAATAATATATTAATTATTTATTCTTCAAAATTTCGGCATGTTACAAAACCAAGGTCCCTTATTATTAATTCTCTACTCTTAAATCATTAATTCACCTTCTCATTCGCGAATATAAGTCATAGCTCAAGTGTTTTTCGTCGGTTGACCTTCAAAGTCAAAGTTCTTGTTATTCTCGATCATTCCTAGTTCTATTCCGAATTCCAGGTAAGTTTGTATATCGAAGTTTTTCTAATTCATCATGTGATCAAAATCCCTCATTTAATTTTAAATGATAGAGGGGTTGTCATGCCCCATTTAATCAATTTTGTATCAGGGTTTATGTTAGGGTAAAATTGGGGATTTTGCAATTAACGAACCTTCTGGTCAAATTAGCTTTCAGTCCAGAACACTTTTATGTTTATTTTCACTTTTTACATCTGATGGACAAGAACTGTAACATCCCATTTTCTCGTTTCGGTTAATAAAATAAAATATGAGTTATTATGAGTTGGGCTAGTGTTGGGTTAAATAGATATGGGTTATGGACTTGGATTAAAAAGGAAGGAAGAAAAGACCATGGGCTTAAGCTCATGATCCATGATATATAAACCTTAATTAACCCATAATCCATTCATTTCCATTCATCCCATACACCATCCAAAACGAACACTTAAGCTCTCTCTCATCTCTCTTTCTCTAACCGAAACCAAGAAGAAGAATCGATTCCCGTCCCGAGGTAATGATAGCATGATATTGTATGGATCCAAACCGCTAGATCTAGTCGCGAAACAACGACCCGACATCCTAAACCGTTAAAGTCACGAGATCCAGATGGAATCGGGTATAAACCGATAAAAAGATGAGCTTAGGGGTCACCCTAGCTCGGATATTGATTGAACGGGACGAAAAAACGGTGAAAACGGAGGTGAAACAAGCAAGATCTTGCTTTTCCGGCGAGATCCCGTTTTTCTGGCAATAGCAACGCCGGAAAGGCTGCACCGGAACAGTAGGGAATGTTAGAGAATGTTCCCTGACATTCTGGACTAATCCTAATTCGTTTACGGAAGAATAACGAATTAACAGCAATTCGTTAAAAAGAAATAACGAATTAGCAACAGTTGGTTATGATTATTCATTAAGGCCAGTTTGCTATAAAGGTCAGTTCGTTATAAAGACCAATTTGTTATGAGAGTCCATTCGTTATGAGCCCATTTGTTAAAGAGCAGAATAACAAATTAAACTATGAAAGAATGCCAGAAAGGTCCATGGACTTACGATAAAATGAATTAATTACAAAGAAGCCCTCGAACTTTACGAACTAGCAAATAAAATAATAAATTAGAATTCTAATGAAAAATGTGTTAAGACAGTTAATGAAAATAAAATTTTTCCAAGCTGACATGGCAGCTTAACCCCAGTCAGGGGCTCTGCTCCTTGGACCTTACTATAACAAAGTTTACCATATTTAATTTCTTGATATTTTTATCAAGGATTGTTGTGGGTTTTGTGGAACTTAAATTTGGTTTTTACAGTCAAAAGTTGGTATATAGATTGTTGGGTACAAGTTAGTCAAAATTTTTACGGGTCAAAATGAGAAATCTGAGTATTTGTAAAACTTTGAGAATACAAATAGATTTATCATCAAATTTGTTACGGGTTCAAAGTGCTGACTTGAAAATGTCAAATAGATAAAAGTTACGGAGTATAATTTTAAACATTTTTTGTAATAGTCAAAAGGTTTGGGATTTGACAAATTGATTATTTTTCCCTCGACTATTAAAATTTAAGAAAATATAGTGAGCACTTCCGACATGTTATTCCTATGCTTATCAATGCTTTTAACTTTTATCTAATTTGAAACACTTAGCTTTGCTATTTAAAAGGGGGTTGCGGCGCAGCTTGTTGCCCGTTTGCCTGCCATTTTATTGTAATCGCTTTGTAGTAACGTAGAGAGACTAAGTAAAAAAAAAAGCTTCACATGATTTTAAAATAAAAAGAGTTAATCAGCTTTGAAATTATTTAAAATTTTGACTTTTCCTTCAATGGTGATTAAAACGTTGAATGGGAAACATGTCATGTAAAACTATACTCAAATGAAGCAAAAAAAATCACAAAATTGAATTGGTTAACATGTTATTATTTATGTTATCATTATCGCAAAGTCCAAAAGCACCCTTAAAATTATCAGAATCTTAAAAATCATGGTGTAGCTAAGAAAAACATAGTTTTTGAAGAACATCCCTCGTTATAATGTAATGTTGTCCATTCATTCGGTGAGTTGTAAATTGGTATTTAGGCTGAGTGGTCAGAAATCCTATTGTATGAGAAGTCTTATTCCCAAATTCTTTCAATTATGCATATATGATACTGACAATGAAAGTTTCAATAGAATGAACGTTCCCGTGTACGTTTTTGCACATGCATTTTTTTATTTAAGTTCAATTAAAATAAAATCATTTTTTGATATAAATAAAAATCAATTTATGTACACATAGTATAGATACGAGCATAGATGTAATACATTTTTCCATACACGTATGTAATTATTTGTTTTACTTGTAACTTTATAATTTGAATAATTTCGTGTACTACAATGGATCTAAAACTAGTTATATATATATTTTATATATTATATATGTGTATACAAGTATATTAGTACCCATAATTAAATAAAAATTATTAAAGCATATGGTATACATTACTAAATATAAGTACTAACGGAATATACAATATTTAAAACAAAGTGAGTTAAGCCCAAATCAAAAACTCAAAATCTAGAAGTGGCCTTTCAATATTTTGAAAAACGGAACCCATAAATCAGCTGATTTGTGCAATATTTTAGAAATTATCAAGAGCTCTACAATTAATTATCACAAAATTATTTGAATATTTTGTATTAAATCAATATAAGCCCAAACTATGTAATCAAAACGTTACTAACAATTCGGTTTGGTCTATTTTAAGAGTTCAATTGTTTGGTTTTGGATACGAAAATAAACTACCGTTTGACCTAAAAACCGCGAAAACCAGACCGTGAACACCCTATAAACTATGTAAAAAATAACGTTTATATTTTCTAACGATTAAAAAATTCAACTCCAACTGAATTTATTAGCTTCGATATGTTCGTCTTAACACCGACTTTGTTAGGGTTTAAATTGGGGTTATATGAAACTATTGTTACTAATAGGGGGATATGTGTAAGTAGTTATTTAATTGGTTCATTAAGGGTAAAAAGGTCATTTAATTGGTTAATTTAATGAAATTGGGAGATCTAAAATATATATGTGGTTTAGGGATTGGAAATATGTAAATATATATGCAATAAAGGAATTTAGGAAGGAGATATATGTTAATGCCATATATATATATATATATATATATATATATATATATAGGATTAAGTTTATTTCAGAAATATTTTTAGTGCGATAAGAGCAAGAAGTCATTATAACCAATCATATCTTTTCTTTTTAGTTTTCCATTAAATTATCTACAAGGGTATGAATGTTATCAATCCAAAAGTTAGTTTTGGTAACTATTATTTGTAATAGGTTTGATGATTCAAGAGAAAAGTTTCCAACTAATTTTGCTTGTATGACTAAGATCAGTGATTCAATCACGTCTGCTTGAATGGCCAAACAAAGTGAGGTTAGTAATTCTAACACTAAGTTATCATGTGTCGATTGTGAGTATAATAAGTCCAAGATAGACTCATTAAAACTTCAAAATGATAATTTGCTAAAAGAGATTGTTCCTTTAAAAGATACTTATAGGAAATCCTTAATCTCTCAAATGAATTCAAGAGAGAAAATTGAGGCTTTGACTATAAGCAATCATGATCTTAAGGCGGAGTTGTCGGTGAAAATGACTATAAATGATCAAAAATTTCAAGAAATCTTGAAACATAGGTAAAAAATAACCGAGCTTGAAAATGAGGTTCTTGAATTAAAGAACAAATTGGGTAAATTCAGAAACTCTTCCTTTTTGCTAAATGAAATAATCGAAGTATCTGGTAAGCAAAAAGATTCAAAGAAAGGGATAGTTTTTTTTGAAATTCCACCACCTTTTCATAATGATTACAAACCAAATCCTATTGCTATAAAAGAAGAGGATGTGATTGTAAAAGAGTCTGTAATTCCTGAAAAGACAAAGTCAGTTAAACCTGAAAGTGTTAAAACCCAACCTTCAATTCAGAAACCTCAAGTTCAAAGCAACAAAGTCTTTGTTGAACATGTTGACAAAGTTATCATTGAGGATGTGTTCGAACCTGAAATTATACACAAACACAAGAACATTCCAAGTTCAAATCACATACTTTGTGAACCTCATGAATTTGAAGAGGTTGTGTATGGTTCGCACACAACCAAGGTGAAACAAGATACTCATGTCAATGTCAAACCAGTGAAGGCTAAGATACCAGAAAAACCCAAAACTTCTGATGAGGATTTGTTGCTTTTCATAAATCCAAATGCATCTTAGCCTTCATCTTCTCATGTGTTTAAGTTAAAAGGGATGGACACGATGTTCACTGAAAAAGACATTACAATAAGTATCATTAAACCTGAACTGATTGAGAGTGTGTTTCACAATGAAACATCCAAGATTCGTGAACTTGAACGTTTGTATGCTCAAGCAAAAACATCAGCTCCATATGATCCATTGACTAAAGCAAAGCAAGTTTTAAAACAAGTAAAGAAAGTTCAATTTGTAAAGTCAACTGGAATAGATACATTGAAAAGTTTATCAAACAGTTCTAATTTAGATTTCTACTTGAAAAAGAAATCTGAGTTATCTGATGATTTTGCTACAAGCAAGACCAAAAATGTGAGTCATCATGCGCCTTCTGTGTCACATGTTCCGACTAATTCTAAACATCATCATGTTGACATGCGAAGCTGTTTCCTTTGTGGTCAACAAGGTCATGTAGTAAGAAATTGTGGCCAGGAGAACTATCAGAATCTTCATCCTCTTATCAAGGATCATTCTAAACCAGTTCCTTTGGTAAAGGAGATTCTGAAACGACCTGTGTCGTATGCTGATGATACTCATATTATGTTCTCTAATGTACATCCTCGAAAAGTTGTTCATGTGAAAAAAACTCTTGGTTCAGTTAAACCTAAGTTTATTCCAACCGAACTGTTATGCAAAAATGTTAATTCAAACGTAGTTTAGGCTGCGTATCTAAGACGAAAGTCTAAGAAACCTGTAACTTATTCTCAAGTTGCTGAACAAAAATTGAATGCAACTAAGGTTAAGTTTTCTCAAGAAAATCAAAAGGTGCCCAAGACTGAGTCCTAGGCTGCCTTTTTGAACTAGTCATTTTCATTTGTGTGTAGGGTACATCCAAGACCATTTCTGGTGAAAACTGGATCATGGATAGTGGATGTTCTCGTCATATTCCTGGGAATCTCAACCTCTTAACAAACGTAAGAAATATTCAAGGGGGTTATGTGGCGTTTGTTGGGAATTCTGGGGGTATGATTACACAAGAAGGTGATGTCTCGAATGGAAAAATTACTTTTGAGAAGGTTAATTATTGTGATAAAGTGGATCATAAATTATTGAGTGTAACGCATATTTGTGATAAGTAATACACTACAGTATTTACATATAAAGAGTGTCTAATTTTAAAACCGGGTTATGTGATTCCCGAGGACATGGTTGTCATGCGATCACCACGATCAAATGATATTTATGTCTTGAACATGAATTCTAAAGTATCTACATCGATCGAAATATGTTTTGTCTCGAAAGAAACCGAGAAAGACTCAGTGCTTTGGCATCGAAGAATGGGTTATATACATGTTCGAAATATGAACTACCTAATGGCGAATGATCTGGTAGAGGGTGTGTCGTTACTTCATTTTAAATTATCTGATCACTTTGTTTCTTGCAAGAAGGGAAAACAGAAGATGAAGCCGCACCCATCTAAATTATTAAATTCCATTAATACTCCGCTTGAACGACTTCATATGGATTTATTCGGTCCAGTAAATCGTGTGAGTATTTTTGAAGACTGGTATTATCTAGTGGTTACAGATGATTATTCACGTTATTCATGGGTCTTGTTCATGAGTTCAAAGGATCAAACACCGGGTCTTGTTCAAAACCTAATCACTAAGATCGAATCACTATACAAATAGAAAGTTAGGAGAAATCGAAGTGACAATGGTACTGAATTTAAAAATATTGTATTAGATTTCTTTTGTGTACAAAAAGGAATTCATCGAGAATACAGTGCTCCATATGTACCACAACAGAACGGTGTAGCTAAAAGAAATAATAGAACATTGATTGAAGCTGCTAGAACGATGCTTGCTGATTCAAAGCTTCCTGTCCAGTTTTGGAATGAGGCGGTGAATACTGCTTGTTACAAACTCAATCGAGTTCTCACTGTTAAAAGACTCAAGAAAACCAGTTATGACTTATTGAATAATCGTAAACCTAATTTAAAGTACTTGGAACCATTTGGGTGTCCTTGTACTATGTTGAAAAAGAATGTGGGAAAGTTTAATGAAAAAGCCATTGAAGGTTATTTCTTGGGGTACGCGTCACCTAAGAAAAGAGTGTTTAACTTTACATCTGGTTGATTTGAAGAATGGTAACATGTGGACTGTCAAAAGTACACTACTCTTTCTCAAGGAAAAGGTACCGACTGGATGTTTAGCTATGATGGCTTATTTAATTCCTTTACTCCAACAACCGATCATCCAGATGAAGATTTAGTTCGTGCTTATTTTGAAGAACATTTGGAAATTCCAAGGTTTGCAGTTCAAATGATGTTGAAGCTCCAATTGTTGCTCCAACTGAAGAACCTGATAATGAGTCTCCTGTTCATTATGATAATGCTTCTACTTCATCTGATGATAATGCAATTGTGGATCAAGTTATTGAACTTGATTGTGATGTTTCATCTCCTGAATTGGGTGAACATTACAGTAATTTATTTGAAAATGTTGCTTTTTCTGAAAATCCTACTCTCAGGATTCATAATTACCATCCACAAGAAAACATTATTGGAGATCTTGATGTGGGAGTTCAAACACGACATCAAGTTGCTTCATCAAGTGAAAATAATGTTCTATATGCTTATGTTGATTTACACTGGTCTGGAATAGTAAGTCTTGCTAAATTCACTTGTTTTCTATCTCAAGTTTAGCCAACGACTCCTCGTGTGGCACTTCAAGATCCTTCTTGGGTAGAAGCCATGCAAGAAGAATTACAGCAATTTGCACGTTTAAGTGTTTGGGATCTTATCGACAAAACTGCTAGAGTCAAGAAGGCGATTCCGACTAAGTGGGTATACAAATGTAAGAAAGACGACCGTGGGTTAATTGTGAGAAACAAGGCACGTTTAGTGGTGCAAGGTTTTCATCAGCAAGAGGGTATTGACTACACTGAGGTATATGCGCCAGTTGCAAGATTAGAGTCGATTCGAATCTTTCTGGCATATGCTGCTTACAAGAACATTAAAGTTTATCAAATGGATGTCAAGAGTGCTTTTCTCAATGGTGAACTTCATGAGGAAGTGTTTGTTTTACAGCCTCCAGGTTTTGAAGATCCTGATTATCCTGACCATGTTTACCGATTAAACAAGGCATTATATGGTCTACATCAAGCCCCGAGAGCTTGGTATGGCACGCTCGCTGACCATCTAACGGATAATGGTTTCACACGTGGAACTGTCGACTGCACTTTGTTTTATAAGAATATTGGTGATGATCTTCTTCTCGTTCAAATTTATATTGATGACATAATCTTTGGGTCTACAAACGACACGTTGTGTAAGGAGTTCGAGAAGTCTATGCAAACCAAGTTCGAGATGAGCTCGATGGGATAGATGAATTTCTTTTTAGGGTTGCAGGTTCATCAATCTGACAAAGGAATTTTCATTCATCAGACAAAATATGTGAACGACGTCTTGAGCCGATTCAAGATTACTGTCGGAAAAATCCCTTCTACTTCTCTTCCCGTGGGTCACAATTTATCACCGGATGGAATGGAGGATACCGTTGGTCCTACCCTCTATCGTGCTATGATTGGTTCTTTAATGTATGTCACACCCTCAAAATCCACTAACGGAGTTTTACCGTCAGAGGGTGTGAACAAACAGGATCGGAATCATTAGTTATAATCAAACCATAAAAACGTTTAAATGAAATTAAGTGCGGAAGCGTAAAAACCAAGAGATAAAAGTTGCGTCACGCAGGACGACTCAAAACCCCATAATAACAGTTTAAAATCAGGTTTGCATAAACAAAAGCGTTTCAAACAATGCATGATCCTATACCGCGCGCCCGCCTCGGCTACCTGAGAATAACATACTAAAAGTGTCAACACGGGGTTGGTGAGTTCACAAGTTTATATAAAATAAAGCGTTTAGCGTTTGCGTTCAGCGTTTTGCGTTTAGCGTTTTGCGTTCAGCGTTTTGCGTTCAGCGTTTTGCGTTACCAGATAGTGTTATGTCAATTATATATCTATAGGTAGCTAGCCTATAAAACAAGTATTACTAAATGTTCAACACCGAAGCTGACTGTTTATCATTTGCCTTGCCACCAGGTCTATCCCGACCATGGTATGTGTTTAGCCAAGATTACACCCACTCGACCTCCAGTCGAGTTTAGCGTTAGGTGGGGTTTGTCAAACCCAGTAGTACTACTCAACAATGACTCGCTATTATCCAATATTAAACGGTTCGATATGAATGAAGGACTTTAGTTATTGCGTTTGCCACTTAGTCTTTACAAGTGATATATAATCTATATTAACAAAATCTTAAAAGCGTTTTCGGAGTATGTTATCTCCCCAAGTGAAAAGCGTTTGAAAACAGTTTAAAAAGGGGTAAGTGAACTCACTGTTTGCGAAGTATCCCAAAATAAATCACCAAGATGCGCGGCACAGTAAAACTCTCTCTAGCGTTCTAAAATAACAAAGAGATTTTTCTAAGTGTCGGAATATTATCGAGTCTCTAGACCCGGCACATAATACCTATGCACACAGTATGTTTCGTGTTTCGTTTGTGAATCGTGTGTGACTTTAACAAGTACATCTGTGATACGTTGCATGTGTGAGCAAATTATTTACGTGGCATGTATTAATAATGTACATCACTAGCAATTACTCCCCGCGAGGGCAATTTGGTCAACACATGACAATTAATTAGCAATCATTCCCCTCAAGGGCAATTTGGTCAAAACACGACAATTAATTAGCAATCATTCCCCTTAAGGGCAATTTGGTCAAAACACGACAATTAATTAGCAATTACCATGTTTCATGCAACTTTTACAACATTCAACAACTATTTTCTTAATAACAGAACTCTACTGGTAAAACTAGTCTACTCCACCGATCATAGCATCTCCATTAATTTACCAAAAATCATCACAAAAGCATATTTGTGTTAAGTTTCCAGAACATATTTTGTTGTATTTTTATTCCATATATATTTCTCATAATGATCAATTTACTACAGCAAACTCACAACAGTCAAATTCATGCGCAACAAAATGTTATATGAAATTCCCGTTAAACGAAAAATCCAACAAATGCAAGACCACTTGGGTTAGGTTCCTAACTCAACAAGTCAACTTCCAGAAGTGGAACCAACCCAATTGGTCTCTTAGTTCATGAGATATAATATTTACAAAACAACCCAACAGCAGGTCTCACAAATCAAATTTGCACAACGTTTTTGTAAATCATAAATGTTAACTTTTACACGTCCAAAAATTGCAAATTTATATTCTTTAGAAACTAGACTAAACCTAGTTTACTGTAGTATCAATAATCTCAACCAATTCTTACATTAACATTTAGTTACAGTTGTCTAATCATAACTTACAATCTGTCCAGTACCAGTTTTGACCTTTAATCGCATTTAAATCGTTTGACCAACCAAAACACCTCCAAATTAGGCATGGTTGGACTTTCTGAAAACTAGACTCAGAGTACTACCTTGTAGACTCATAATTAGCTCAGTTTGCTTATATACTCAACAAGTTACACACCGTTCAATTTTAACAATCACTGCTGTCAAAACTCAGCAAGCATAAACAATCATCTAACATGCATCCTAAGCATATGACATAACTCAAAACACGCAATAAACATTATTAATCATAAAAATCAGTAGTAACCCTTTAAGGTTTACAAAAAATTAATGATTCATCAATCTTTCACCGTTCAAAATCACATATGACTATCAATATCAATCACTAACACATAATCAATCATCCTCTAGCCATAATCAATCATAAAACACCTAATATATGATATTCAATAGTTAGGGTTTCATATATATACCTTGAAAACGCAGAGATAACCAAGAGAAACGTGAGAGGTGCTTAGAAACGAGTGTAGGATGCTCCGATTATGAAGAATCAAGCTTTAACGGGTGCGATATGTGTGTGTGTGAGGCTGCCGATCGCGAGAGAGGGGAGGGGGAGGGCTGCCGTCGGGTAGAGTGAAAAAGAGAAGAGAGAGTTAGGGTTTATTATTATTAATAATAATAACATGTTACATCTAGGTCCCTCAACTACTAATTATCACTTTTCTAGCTTAAATTAACTCGTTTGCATCTTGAGTTAGCGTTTTATACAATGTTATCACATAACACATAAGTCTAACACATAATTATCACATAATTATTGTTTTGACGTTTTTCGTTTATTCACCAATGGTTTGCGTCAACTCGTTTGCGTTTCGGTGCAATTCCCGAAAGACTACACATGTAGTAATTGTCAAGCGTCATTTAAACCTTAGTTTAAATGTAATGAGGTGTGCGTTATAGATTCAATGATCTTTAAGTTTGAATTGACGGAGTTGAGTTAACGGAGTTAACCTGAAATTGACGATTGTCACAACATTCCCATGTTAAAGAATTTTCGCCCCGAAAATTTGAGTCAAGTCGTGATGAGTGTCTGAAAAAGTAAGAAGAATTTTCAGTTTGTCATATCATCCCCTAGTAGAAAGAAATTTCGTCCCGAAATTTAATTCATACCTCCGGTGATTTCTGACGGTTTGTCGGGTTTCGCGGTTTTCTGTGTTTGGTCAGCCCTTAAAAAAAAAGGTGAGGATACTTTTTCATCATTTGATCCTCGCGTTCCCACGTGAACTCCGGTCCACGTCTCGAGTTCCAACAAACCTTAACAATTGGAATTTTGCTATGCTTGAGTGTTTTGGTTTCCCAATCCAAAACTTCGACTGGTTCTTCAATGAAGCGTAGCTGTTCATCAACTTGCAGTTCATCCAAAGGGACTACTTGGGTTTCATCAGATAGGCATTTCTTCTAATTGGATACGTGGAATACATTGTGTACGCCACTGAGTTCCGTTGGTAGGTTCAGTCGGTACGCCACCAGGCCAATGCGCTCAGTTATCCGGTAGGGACCAACGTATCGTGGATTGAGTTTGTTTCGCTTCCCAAAGCGAACCACACCTTTCCAAGGTGAGACTTTGAGTAATACTTGGTCGTTCATTTGAAATTCGAGAGGTCTTCGGCGCTTGTCAGCGTAACTCTTTTGGCGATCTCGTGCTGCTGCCATGCTGTTTCGGATTTGAACAATCTTTTCCGAAGTTTCGAGTACTAGTTCTGGACCAGTGATTTGGCTGTCACCCACCTCTGCCCAGCAGAGAGGTGATCGACACTTTCGTCCGTACAGCGCTTCAAACGGCGCTGCTTTAATACTTGCGTGGTAGCTGTTATCATACGAGAATTCTACCAAAGGTAAGTGAGGTTCCCAACTTTTTCCGAAATCCAACACGCATGCACGCAACATGTCCTCCAAGGTCTGAATAGTTCGTTCACTTTGCCTATCCGTCTGAGGATGGTATGCTGTGCTCATATCAAGACGGGTTCCTAGTGCGCTTTGTAGTGACTTCCAAAAGTGCGAAGTGAAACGAGAATCTCGATCAGTAATGATTGAGACAGGCACTCCATGTTTAGACACTACTTCCTTCATGTAGATGCGAGTCAGCCTTTCCATCTTGTCCGATTCTTTATTCCCCAAGAAGTGTGCAGACTTAGTCAATCGGTCAACGATCACCCAGATGGTATCGCATCCCGTCGGTGTTTTGGGTAATCCCGTGATAAAATCCATTGAAATATGTTCTCTTTTCCACATTGGAAGTTCCGGTTGTTGTAGCGGGCCAGATGGTTTCTGATATTCTATTTTGACTCTTGCACAAGTCAAGCATTTGCTCACGTAGGTGGCAATGTCGGCTTTCATGTTTGGCCACCAGTAAAGTACCTTTAAGTCATGGTACATTTTATCTGAGCCTGGGTGGATAGAATATCGGGACTTGTGAGCTTAGGCCATCACTAGAGTTCTCAACTCTCCGTATCGTGGAACCCAAATCCGGTTCTCAAAATATCGGATCCCATCCGATTTGGTTTCAAGTTGCTTGTTCATGCCCCGCATGAGTTCTGATGGTAGATTTTCATCCTTCAAAGCTTCGAGTTGCGCATCGCGAATCTGATCTGGTAAACTGGCATGAATCGTGAGTTGCAATGCTCGCACTCGCCTGGGTTTATCGGTTTCTTTTCTACTGAGGGCGTCGGCCACTACATTGGCCTTGCCAGGGTGGTACTTGATGGCACAATTATAATCTTTAAGCAGCTCGATCCAACGACGCTGTCGCATGTTCAGCTCCTTCTGATTATAGATATGATGGAGACTCTTGTGGTCGGTGTAAATGGTAAACTTGGTACCGTACAAGTAATGCCTCCATATCTTAAGGGCAAACATCACAGCTCCGAGTTCCAAGTCATGGGTCGTGTAGTTCTTCTCGTGAACCCGTAGTTGTCGAGAGGCATAAGCTATAACCTTCTCGAGTTGCATCAGCACACAACCGAGACCTTGTATCGATGCGTCACAGTGTACCTCAAAATTCTCTGTTCCCTCGGGTAGGGCTAGAATAGGGGCGCTACAGAATTTGGTTTTCAACAGTTGAAAAGCGGATTCTTGCGCGTCACCCCAATTGTACTTAGTACCCATGTGAGTCAAAGCGGTGAGAGGTTGTGCAATCTTTGAAAATCCCTCGATGAAACGCCGGTAGTAGCCTGCCAGCCCTAGGAATTGCCGCACCTCAGTCGGAGTCTTAGGTGCTTCCCAGTTTTTGATGGCCTCTACCTTACCGGGATCGACATGGATACCGTTCTCGTTAATCACATGTCCTAAAAAGTGAACCTCGCGAAGCCAAAACTCACATTTCGAGAGTTTTGCGTACAGTTGTTCCTTCTTCAATAATTCCAGGATTACCCTTAAGTGTTCCTCGTGGTCAGCCTTGTCCTTGGAGTAGACGAGAATATCATCGATAAATACAATCACAACTTGTCGAGGTACGCCTTGCATACTCGATTCATGAGATCCATAAATACGGCTGGTGCGTTGGTCAAGCCAAAAGGCATAACCGAAAACTCGTAGTGACCATACCGTGTTCTGAAAGCTGTCTTTGAAATATCTTCCTCGCGCACTCTTAGTTGATGGTAACCAGACTGCAGATCGATCTTCGAGTAATAACTCGATCCTTGAAGCTGATCAAACAGATCATCAATTCGGGGTAAAGGATAACGGTTCTTGACCGTCACCTTGTTCAACTCCTGGTAGTCGATACACATTCGGAAAGTCCCGTCCTTCTTTCGGACAAACAAGACAGGGGCTCCCCATGGCGATGAGCTAGGTCGGATAAAACCTTTATCCAATAAATCTTGCAACTGAGTGGACAGTTCCTGAAGCTCCGCCGGTGCGAGCCGATACGGGGCTCGTGCTATGGGTGCTGCACCGGGTGTCAACTCGATTTGGAATTTGACTTGTCGTATAGGAGGGAGTCCAGGCAAATCCTCCGGGAAAACTTCTGGAAAATCTCGCACAATCGGTATATCTTCGATTCGTTTCTCCTCCGCTGGTTTCTCGACAATATGCGCTAAAATTGCCGGATGACCCTTTCGTAGATACTTCTGCGCCTTCATGAGGGTAATGACGCTGGTGGTCATGCCGCTTCTCTCACCTCGGATCGAAATGATCTCGCCGGAAGGGGTAGTAATATGGACTATCTTGTCGTGACATATAATCTCCGCTCGGTTCTCGGATAACCAGTCCATGCCGACAACGACATCGAAACTACTAAGCGTAAAAGGAATAAGGTCGATATCAAAAACATGACCTGACAGTTTTAACTTACATCCCGCAAGTACATGAGTCGTTACTATAGTCTTACCGTCAGCTAATTCAACAGGAAACTTAGCATCTAACGGAGTTGGAATTAAGTCTAAGAGTTCACTAAAGTCTTTCGACACAAAACTCCTATCAGCTCCAGTGTCAAACAATACAGAAGCAAAACAATCGTTCACAGGGAACTTACCAGTCACCACGTACGGATCATTGCGGGCTTGACCCGACCCAATAACAAAAGCTCTTCCTTTACCATTGTTTCCACCACCACTGCCACTTCCATTACTTCCATTGTTGTCGTTCTGTTTCAGCTTGGGGCAATCTTTCTTAAAATGACCCTCCTGACCACATTCGAAACATCCCTTGGTCGTCAAAGGTGGTTTAGGAGCACCCTTTTCCGCAAGGTCTCCTCTACATTCCTTTGCCTAGTGACCCATCTTTCCGCATCTTAGACACTTGACATGGTCACACGGGCCAGCATGATGATAGTTACACCTGTTGCACTTCGGATATCTCCCAGCATAGCCGCTCGAACCCTGCCCGCTACCGTTGTTTTTATTGTTGTGACTCTGATTGTTGAAGCTCCGAATGGGTTCGGGCTTACGGTAGTGGTGTTGCTGTGGGGGGTTCGAGGATGAGGATCTGGTGTTGTCAAACTTTCTCTTTCCGCTGCTCGGGTTGCTGTTGCTGTCAGCACTCGGGTCGTCACGGGCTTTAGTGGTTGAACCTCTAGTTGGTAGCGCACCTTGGGTCACTGCTTGATCCGTCAGTTTGTGAGCTAACCGGATCGCTTGTTGAATCGTGGCTGGTCTGGAAGACGTCACCATGCACTGAATCTGTGGTGCTAACCCATCAATATACATTTCAATTCTCTTACTCGGCGGATCTACCATCCGCGGACACATCACAGCTAACTCGTGAGAACGGGTAGTGTAGGCTTCGATTTCTGAACCCACCATCTTCAATGACCAAAACTCGGATTCCAACTTTGCAATCTCCTCTCTCGGACAGTACACTTCTCGCATCATGTTTTTGAACTCCTCCCAGTTCATCGCGTTAGCCGGTTCCAATCCAATAATCTGTACGTTCGAATTCCACCAAGTGAGGGCAGAATCTTCAAGTGTTCCAGCAGCAAATTTGACCCTACTGGCGGGTGGACAGTTACACATCTCAAACGCCGATTCGGCCTTCTCAGCCCAACGCAGGAAGCCTATAGCTCCCTCAGTGCCCTTAAACGTACTGGGCTTGCAGTCAAGGTACACGTTCCTATTGGACCTCCAGCTTGGTTCTGGACATGTGCGGCTAGAGCGGCCGCCGCGTGGTCGTTCAGCAGAGTTTGGAGTTCTGCTGCAGTCAGGTTGATGTCACCACGTCCGTGTCCAGCGTTTCTTCCTTCCATTTCCTTGTCCGAGTACTTTCCGACTGCTCCAAGTACACTCAACTCCTCTGTCGGTCGCCTAGGGTTCGCTTACCGATCTTTGCAACCTTACATGTGTATAAGATTTTATGAAAGTAGTCTAGTCCATCGGTAGCATCTTCACTAACCTTTGTAGTCGTACACCATATAAAACAGTAGCATCCACCTAGTATTGTAGAGAACATAATCCTAGATATCTCCTATATCTTGAAACAATAACTGCTTGGCCGGGTGGATGATGGTGGCCGCCGGTTGGTATGGATCATGAAGCGGCTGGATGATAAGAAAACGTTGCTAGTGCTATTTCTATTCGGGTCCTTGCTACTTGGAGTTGCTCTAGCAATTCTATCATCTCGGCTTGCCTCCTTCTCATAATCTTCATCTGTTGATCACTAGCCTCTTGCATTTCCTTCATTGCCGCTGTCAGGCGGAAAATTTACTCCTTAGTCTCGGTTCCATCTTTTAACAGTCCGGAAATGTTAGCTCTCGTATAGCGCATGTAACCGACATCACGCTCCAAACAAGAAACGACAGCTGCGAGAACTCGCTCCACAGGTTCGGTTATGGGTGGTAGAGTGTTGGGGTAAGCAGGATGGTTCGGGTGAGGTAGCGGGGGAACTTGTTCGCGATAGACCATACGCCTAATCATATTCGGGTACCAATCCCAGCTAACTTCGTTTTCGTACATGCCTCCGGATAAGCGATACCTCTTCGGTGCAGGAGCTTTGAGTTCCGGGACTACACGGGGTGGCGATGAGGTAGGTAACTGCGGTTCCTTACCATGAGCATAAGTCATCGGATCGGATGATGATGTTGGTGGCGTCGACATCCCTACAGGTAAGTCGTGTATGCGCGCGCGTATGAGTGAAAGAGGTAAAGAGATAAGATAACAAAGATTACACAAACATATGCAGTGCGTATCATTATAACTAATGGGTCGTTGCGGTTATAGTCTAGTATGCATGCAATTTCTAGTTCGCTAAAACCAATGGCTCTGATACCAATCTGTCACACCCTCAAAATCCACTAACGGAGTTTTACCGTCAGAGGGTGTGAACTAACAGGATCGGAATCATTAGTTATAATCAAACCATAAAAACGTTTAAATGAAATTAAGTGCGGAAGCATAAAAACCAAGAGATAAAAGTTGTGTCACGCAGGACGACTCAAAACCCCATATAACAGTTTAAAATCAGGTTTGCTTAAACAAAAGCGTTTCAAACAATGCATGATCTTATACCGCGCGCCCGCCTCGGCTACCTGAGAATAACATACTAAAAGTGTCAACACGGGGTTGGTGAGTTCACAAGTTTATATAAAATAAAGCGTTTAGCGTTTGCGTTCAGCGTTTTGTGTTTAGCGTTTTGCGTTTAGCGTTTTGCGTTCAGGTTTTTGCGTTCAGCGTTTTGCGTTACCAGATAGTGTTATGTCAATTATATATCTATAGGTAGCTAGCCAATAAAACAAGTATTACTAAGTGTTCGACACCGAAGCTGACTGTTTATCATTTGCCTTGCCACCAGGTCTATCCCGACCATGGTATGTGTTTAGCCAAGATTACACCCACTCGACCTCCAGTTGAGTTTAGCGTTGGGTGGGGTTTGTCAAACCCAGTAGTACTACTCAACAATGACTCGCTATTATCCAATATTAAACGGTTCGATGTGAATGAAGGACTTTAGTTATTGCGTTTGCCACTTAGTCTTTACAAGTGATATATAATCTATATTAACAAAATCTTAAAAGCGTTTTCGGAGTATGTTATCTCCCCCAAGTGAAAAGCATTTGAAAATAGTTTAAAAAGGGGTAAGTGAACTCACTGTTTGCGAAGTATCCCAAAATAAATTACCAAGATGCGCGTCACAGAAAAACTCTCTCTAGCGTTCTAAAACAACAAAGAGATTTTTCTAAGTGTCGGAATATTATCGAGTCTCTAGACCCGGCACATAATACCTATGCACACAGTATGTTTCGTGTTTCGTTTGTGAATCGTGTGTGACTTTAACAAGTACATCTGTGATACGTTGCATGTGTGAGCAAATTATTTACGTGGCATGTTTTAATAATGTACATCACTAGAAATTACTCCCCGTGAGGGCAATTTGGTCAACACATGACAATTAATTAGCAATCATTCCCCTCAAGGGCAATTTGGTCAAAACACGACAATTAATTAGCAATCATTCGCCTCAAGGGAAATTTGGTCAAAACACGACAATTAATTAGCATTTACCATGTTTCATGCAACTTTTACAAAATTCAACAACTATTTTCTTAATGACAGAATTCTACTTGTAAAACTAGTCTACTCCACCAATCATAGCATCTCCATTAATTTACCAAAAATCATCACAAAAGCATATATGTGTTAAGTTTCCAGAACATATTTTGTTGTATTTTTATTCCATATATATTTCTCATAATGATCAATTTACTACAGCAAACTCACAACAGTCAAATTCATGCGCAACAAAATGTTATTTGAAATTCCCGTTAAACGAAAAATCCAAAAAATGCAAGACCACTTGGGTTAGGTTCCTAACTCAACATGTCAACTTCCAGAATTGGAACCAACCCAATTGGTCTCTTAGTTCATGAGATATAATATTTACAAAACAACCCAACAGCAGGTCTCACAACTCAAATTTGCACAATGTTTTTGTAAAATCATAAATGTTAACTTTTACACGTCCAAAAATTGCAAATTTATATTATTTAGAAACTAGACTAAACCTAGTTTACTGTAGTATCAATAATCTCAACCAATTCTTACATTAACATTTAGTTACAGTTGTCTAATCATAACTTACAATCTGTCCAGTACCAGTTTTGACCTTTAATCGCATTTAAATCGTTTGACCAACCAAAACACCTCCAAATTAGGCATGGTTGGACTTTCTGAAAACTAGACTCAGAGTACTACCTTGTAGACTCATAATTAGCTCAGTTTTCTTATATACTCAACAAGTTACACACCGTTCAATTTTAACAATCACTGCTGTCAAAACTCAGCAAGCATAAACAATCATCTAACATGCATCCTAAGCATATGACATAACTCAAAACACGCAATAAACATTATTAATCATAAAAATCAGTTGTAACCCTTTAGGGTTTACAAACAATTAATGATTCATAAATCTTTCACCGTTCAAAATCACATATGACTATCAATATCAATCACTAACACATAATCAATCATCCTCTAGCCATAATCAATCATAAAACACCTAATATATGATATTCAATAGTTAGGGTTTCATATATATACCTTAAAAACACAGAGATAACCAAGAGAAACGAGAGAGGTGCTTAGAAACAAGTGTAGGATGCTCCGATTATGAAGAATCAAGCTTTAACGGGTGTGATATGTGTGTGTGTGAGGCTGCCGATCGCGAGAGAGGGGAGGGGGAGGGCTGCCGTCGGGTAGAGTGAAAGAGAGAAGAGAGAGTTAGGGTTTATTATTATTAATAATAATAACATGTTACATCTAGGTCCCTCAACTACTAATTATCACTTTTCTGGCTTAAATTAACTCAAATGCAACTTGAGTTAGCGTTTTATACAATGTTATCACATAACACATAAATCTAACACATAATTATCACATAATTATTGTTTTGACGCTTTTCGTTTATTCACCAATGGTTTGCGTCAACTCGTTTGCGTTTAGGTGCAATTCCCGAAAGACTACACATGTAGTAATTGTCAAGCGTCATTTAAACCTTAGTTTAAATGTAATGAGGTGTGCGTTATAGATTCAATGATCTTTAAGTTTGAATTGACGGAGTTGAGTTAACGAAGTTAACCTGAAATTGACGATTGTCACAATGTATTTAACTGTTTCTCGACCCGACATAATATTTGCTGTTTGTTTATGTGCTTGGTACCAAGCTAGTCCCCGAGTGACTCACCTGGCAGCGGTCAAGCGTATTCTGCAATATCTAAAGGGAAATCCTGACATCGGGTTATGGTACCCCAAGGATGATACTTTTGATCTTACCGCTTATTCAGACTCAGACTATGGAGGATGCAAGATCAATTTCAAGTCTACCACAGCGGGATGTCAATTCTTAGGAAGCCGGCTTGTTTCCTGGTAGTGTAAGAAGCAGACAACGGTCTCCACTTCAACCGCTGAAGCTGAGTATGTTGCAGCCCGAGTTGCTGTTCCCAGGTTTTGTGGATACAACAACATCTTCGCGACTACGGTTTGAAGTTACTTACTCCTCATTTTGATGGATAATTCTACTGCTATTAGTATCACCAAGAATCCCGTACAACATTCTAAAACGAAACATGTCGAAATTCGATATCATTTTATACGGGATTGTTATGAAAAGAAATTAATTGACCTTGAGAAAGTACATACTGATTTTCAGAAAGCCGATCTATTTACCAAAGCCTTTGAAAAAACACGTTTTCATTTTTTGCTTGGTTTAAATGGATTGAAGACCCTTGCTGATATCCTGAAACAAGGATGATTAACTGTATTTTCTGTTACTTTTAGTTTAAATTTTACTTCGTTTTTAGGTTTTAAGGGGTGAATCTTAGAAAAATACAAAAAATATTGTGCTTTGTGTTTGTATAGATAAACCCCAAAAACATTAGAAAATTTTGAAAAATCAAAAATATTGTGTTCTTTCCTGTTTTACTTCTTAAAATTTGTAAAATCAAAAATATTGTGTTCTTTCCTGTTTTATTTCTTAAAATTAGAAAATACCATAAAGATTGTGATTTATGTTTGTACAGAAAATTTTGAAAAGGGCAAAAAGAATGTCAATTTCTTGTTTATAAAGAAAAATCCGAAAAGACAAAAAGATTGTGGTTTTAGTTTGTAAAGAGAAAAACCAAAAAGATTTTTTCTTACGCTCGCTGAAAATTATGCCATTTACTTCTATTTGAAAGACATTTACGTGTGTATGTTTGGTCCTGATAATTTCTTGTAATTCTTCGGGATAGCCATTGACTTGATAATAGAAAGTATTTGGGGTGTTCGTTAAGCTTTCTATTTTATTTTAGCTGAGAATTATGTCAGTTATTTAAGTTGTGAAGCATGCTTGCATGTATTGGTCCTGTTATTTACTCGTACATGAACAGGATAGCCATTAATTTATGAACTTAAATTAACTGGGGCAATTAAAATTTTGTTTATGCTCCTCAAAACTTTGAGTTTTTGAAGCAAAAAAGAGAAAATGATAGTACATTGATTATTTGACCCCAAATTCAGAATGAAATAAGCTTAAAAGACTGTGTGCTTAATCATTGGTCCATTGATAGGTCTTAAACAAGCTGTTAGAGTAAAGTAAGTGATATAAACCTAAAGAAAAGCCAAATTGAAAGAGGTGTTAGTCTCTAGCAAAAGTCTCGGTGAAGATGGCAGAAATGTAATAACCGGTCATAATCAAGCCTTATAGTTGTTGATCACCCTCAAATATAATAAAGCAAATAACAAGCGTTAGGATTCTGGACACTGTGAGTCTTTATGCGGCTTAATCATCTGGGTATTCATAAACATGAATATTTCATTCGCTTTTAGAGCAAACCCAAAGTCATTAAACTTGATCACTATTGTACACCGTACAATCCAAATTACTGACTTGATCAAAATCCGCTGTTAGTCATACAATTTTTCCTCCCTTGCGTGTTTCTCAATACCAATAAGAAACGGACCCCAGGGGTTACAATGTATGTAAGCCGACAGATGGACTCGTGCATACTCACTCACGGTAAAGGAAACTTGATGCATTGCTCAAAATTTCACAATTGGTGTTCAAAAAATTTTGATCAACACTATAATGGTTTAATTCAAGTTGGGGTGATTTGGCAAAAATCAAATTAAGCTTGAACCGAGATTAGGGGCTGATAGTTTCTAATATTCTGTGTGCTAATTGAACCATAAATCATATCACAAAAATGCTCGAAGGTTTGTTATAAGGTTTAAGTGGACAACAATATCAATGACCGACTTAACACCAGTCATAATATCGCTGAAATATAAAACTGTGATGTAAGGGCATTTTGGTCAGTATGATTCTCTGCTCAAACTCAACTCAACAAAAATACAAAAATATGTACTGCTTTTGAAAAACATAGAAAAACATAAAAAGAGTGTTTACTTTCTCGTTCGGATATTTCTGTAAATACATTCTTTAATTTGTTACAAAATACCAAAAATATTTTACTTTTTCTTTTTACATATTACTTTAAATATGTTAAGTTATGTTTCGAAAAAATGAAACGGTTTAAATTAATTGATTATCAAGATAAACGGCCTCGGTTGACGTTTAAATTAATTGATTATCAAGTTATGTTTCGTAAGTTAATTAAATAAACTTTATTTATTTTATTTATTTATTGATTTCCATACTGCTTGGGTTGAATGATGAACAGTTAACTGTGTTAGAGACTGAGCTTGACGTTGAAGTGGTGAATGAGGAAGGTATAACAGATGATCCGTCTATTCAAATGAATACGGAATTTATTTATGAAGACGAGGATGTTGAGAGAGAAGATGTCACTGCTGAGGAGTACCCTGACTTGTTTCAACACACAAATGTTGATCAAGGTGCGTCAGTGTTCGATGAGCAAACGGTTAAAGCAGCTGAAGATGATTTGGAAAAGACGTCAAAGGGTAAGAAGGTTGTGGACACTTGGTTCAGCTCGATTGAAAACCCTACCGATGCCGATATTGCTAAGTGGTTCAGCTACAAAGCGGCGGGTAAGATTATCAAGGCGTATCGGTACGTTGATCAAGAACGAAAAGACGTAGCTGCAGCTTGGGTCAAAGCAAACCAAGTGACCTCCTTCAAGACTGTATCCAAGGTACATGGGGATATCGTCTCATGGCTATATGATTCCGATCTTTAGGTATGTATTGTTAAATGGGAGAAGGGAATCCAGTATTACGAAACGATAATGGATGTTCTTACACTACCGCGTTGGGATGTTCGTACCCTCCCGTGCCGTCCATTTATCAATCTTGGTGGCTATCGGACAGCTGAGTGGTTTCATCAACACTTACTGTTTGAGGTCAATCATGGTTTCAAGTTCTTCAAGCCCCAGGTCCCAAGACGTAAACGTATTGATGAGATTGATCCAAGGACTGTTTGGAGGAAACTTTTTCTGAAGGTAAAACCGCAGAAAACGATGAAGCGGGTGCCGGTGAAGACGATGCACCAACAGATGCATATTTCGTTTGACCGATGGTAGTACGACAATCGTATTGGTGAGGCCGTCATTGTGCTTGGTAAAGGAATGAAGACTGAGCTTATCAAGATAATCGACCCGATGTGATTGGTTAACTTATCTGAGACCGACAATGATATGCTACACAAGAACAAGATTTTGTTTAAGCGCGATGAAGACTATGACCTGGCTATGCAATTCCAGCGCGTTGTGCGTGTTTTTCATGAAAATGGAATTCATAGTTGCAGAGACTGGAAATCCAAGCGTTTCAAGTGAAGACCAAAGACAAAGAGCTCAAGACGAGGGGGTGTCTGTTATTGCACGGTTTTGCGTCTTGAGTCTTTGTATTTATCGTTAACATATTTTTCGTTTTTTTTAATGTAATAAACAATTATTTATATAGTTAGTTCGTTAATGTAACGTCTAGTTCGCTAAGGCTGTTTAGCGAACTAAGACTTAAGTTAAGTCTCCCCTGATTCGTTAAGGATGTTTAACGAATCAGGGGGTGATTTGTTAAGTTAGTTACTTTGTAATGTATGTAACGAAACAGACTCTAGTTATTTAGGGGATGTTAACGAACTAGGTCCGTCTTCTATATATACGTGAACACTGTTCACGAGTAATTTAAGTTTTTGAGTTAATTAACGAAGTTCTGTCGAAATTCTCTCTCAATTTTTCATCTAAATATTGTTCATACATAAGCTTACTAATACTAATACTGATAATATATACACATATAATCAAACGTAACTATGAGCTAGATCCGAGTTAAGGTATTAATTTTATTAACACAGATCGGAGATCTGTTTATAGTTAGAAGATTGATTCCGGGATCCAACAATATGATTACAAGCTCCATACGTGATCCTTTTTCTTTACTTCCTAAAGTCGAATTCCTATTGCTTTCGTATATTACTTTGTCACACATTCTTCAACAGGTGTCTAGTTGGCACGTGTCTTACCACAGCGTCCAGTACGACCTCTTCGCGCTCGTCCCTTTTGTAGCAGTCATCTATCTTATCTCTAGGAAACAAAAATGTTATCACTCTAGGAATTATTTAGCACATAATTCATAAGGTAAGTAGTTAATGACAGTGGCCAAGTGTAATTAACTCTTTACATTACTCCTTAGGTAATACATATTTCCCTTTGTGATTTTACTTGTGCTAGTTTCTACTTCTCACACAATCATAACATACATATAACCTGCATTCTCTTTCCTAGCAATTAAGCTAGCATACACACAATCTTTCTTTAGCACTTAAGCTAACACTCAAATATTCTTTCTATAGAAATTTAGCTAACTTCCATACACATTCTTACATTATACATGAAATTAATCATATACTTTACCTTTATCGAGCTTTCTTGAGTGACACATGGCTTTCTTGAACTGGCATCTTCTTTCTTTTCTTTTTTAAATCTCATTTTCTGTTCGAGTCAAAGCATGTAGGATGCTTAATTCTCTTGAACTTATGCTCTGATACCAACTTGTAAGGCCCCGTTACCGTTGCCTCACATTTGGAGGTTGGATTTACTAATTCACATAGTTCTAATAATCAGAGTTAATAAAAACATTCGCGGAAAATAAAAACTTTCAAAAAACATTACACATCAATCCATAATTTGTCTTAAGTAACATATTGTCTTTAAAGCATAAACTAATAAATGTCTTGAGTCTTGCGATGCCATTCCCTTATTCAATGCCGCGTGTTCCCCTCAAGAGAGCTGCCTCATTCTACTCACCTGCGTGCATACTAAAAGTCAGCTACACTGAGTGAGTTCTAGTTAATAAAAGTAACATACAATACGTTCTTATATTACATACTTAACCTCTTTTACTTTCTTTCGTACATACGTAAGTATATACCTTCGTCTTACTTTCATACTTTCTTTCTTTCATACTTCAGACTTTATATTTCTTTACAAACATAATCATACATTTTAAAGAGCCTTTCGCCCTATAACCTCACAGATATTATTAGGGTCTGCCACCCATAAAGAGCCTCTCGCCCTATAACCTCAGATATTATTAGGGTCTGCCACCCTCCTTCACAGATATTATTAGGGTCTGCCACCCTTCTTCACATATATTATTAGGGTCTGCCACCCTTTACCGTCAATTCCTTCATATCATACTTTCCTTTCTTTTCATAGATTTTATATACTTTCTTACATACTCGTTAATCTATAACATACATACATCATACATACAACATATATAAACAGTCACCTCTTTAAACTATCCCCTAACAATACATGCAATATCCGAAGATCGTTCATGTACCGTCAAGCATTCATTCATAACTTTCACATATAATATAATAGGCATACACTTACCACTTAAGGTAAGTGTATTAACTAATCACATCGAGTATGCACACAGCCCTGAAAACATAACGAGGAATGGGGCTAGAAACTCATCTGGATCCTGTCTCTTTCTCCATTAATAGTTAATCCTTCTTTAGTTGAGCTCTGCTAACTGTATATAAGTACACGTATCAATACTCGTCTTGATCTAATCTAGCGGCCTAGTATTAGCTTACTTTACTTAGCATTTTTATGGTTTTTTCTTTATTTTAACTTCCTTGTATTTTGATCTCTTAAGTCCTTACAATGCATACCATCACGTGTGTATGCATATACATATACAGGTTGCCAAGTATCCGGGTCTCAATATAAGCGAACTTAGATATATAAGCGAACTTAGATATATAAGTGTACTTAGATATATAAGCGAACTTACATATATAAGCGAACTTAGATTAAGGTGAACTTATATTAAGGAGAACCTGTATGTCAGCGAACATGGTAGCATGCGAACTTGGATGAGGCGAACTTAACAATCAGCAAACTTGTCAGTGGGCGAAGTTAACCAGCAGGCGAACTTATTCAGTAAGAAAACTTAACGTGCAGCCGCTATGGGTTTGGTTTTAACAACATTTACACCTTTGATATGATACTAACCATTCCCGTAAACGTTCCCACATCCTTTTCTGGATAAGTCTTGACCCGGGGAACCATAAAGTTTGGACCTTTAGTCTTAAAACGTTCAAACTAGATCTAGGGTTTTTCTTTAACAAGCCGTTCATAACCGTAAGTTCGTTAAGTCCATTTTAACACCAAGTTTGCTACTTTATGGTATAGCTATACTCGATTTACTATCCTACTAAGTTTCATTCAAAATCGACTTCGTTTACCCGTCCTTTTCACAAACCGAACACCACTCGTTTTACCCGAAATGAACCAACTAACCCGTTTATTATGAAGTTCATTACTTTATCAATAATCATGACCCGATCTATCATCCTACCAATTTTCATGTAAATCCGTTCATGAAAAGTAAGGTTTTTTTAACAAAAACGTACCTTGGAGATTTTTGTATGAAATTACTTGAGATGCTCAAAACCATATCAAACGAACTCCGATTTGAGTGATTCAAGCGGCCACGGAACTGAATCGTCCCGATCTACAAACCCATCAGCTCATCTTCTCCGGAAACCGCCGCTACAGTCGCCGGAACAGCTGAACAGTTGCCGGAATCTTCACTTTTGAGCTGCTATGGTTTTGCTGATAAAAATCAGACTTCCCGACCTCTGATCGAAATCTAATCGGTAAAAATATTCATTTATATACCATCAACACTCAGTTAAAATTTGAGACCAATCCGACGGCTAGATCTCCGGACCTTTGTGTCTTTGTGGGTGGTTTTCTCAAAAACGGGAATTGGGTTAAGTGTGTGTTTTGATGGTGTAGGCTATGGTATGTAGATGTATGAAAATGGAAAGGATTAGGGTTTTGAGGGGTATTTATACTCCCTTAAGCCCATAGACCTTAGGCCCATCTTTCCTTTTTGATCCATAATTAATTACATCTAATTAGTCTACTTATCCTTCCATCTTTATTATTTTATTTCTCTACTAACTTAAGTTAACTTTTCCATCTTAAATAAATAATATATTAATTATTTATTCTTTGAAATTTCGGCATGTTACGAAACCAAGGTCCCTTATTATTAATTCTCTACTCTTAAATCATTAATTAACCTTCTCATTCACGAATATAAGTCATAGCTCAAGTGTTCTTCGTCGGTTGACTTTCAAAAGTCAAAGTTCTTGTTATTCTCGATCATTCCTAGTTCTATTCCGAATTCCGGGTAAGTTTGTAAATCGAAGTTGTTCTAATCCATCATGTGACCAAAATCCCTCATTTAATTTTAAAGGATTGAGGGGTTGTCATGCCCCATTTAATCAATTTTGTTTTAGGGTTTATGTTAGGGTAAAATTGGGGATTTTGCAATTAACGAACCTTCTGGTCAAATTAGCTTTCGGTCCAGAACACTTTTATGTTTATTTTCACTTTTTACATCTGATGGACAAGAACTATAACATCCTATTTTCTCGTTTGGGCTAGTGTTGGGTTAAATAGATATGGGTTATGGACTTGGATTAAAAAGGAAGGAAGAAAAGACCATGGGCTTAAGCCCATGATCCATGATATACAAACCTTAATTAACCCATAATCCATTCATTTCCATTCATCCCATACACCATCCAAAACACACACTTAAGCTCTTTCTCATCTCTCTTTCTCTAACCGAAACCAAGAAGAAGAAACGATTCCCGAACCGAGGTAATGATAGCATGATATTGTATGGATCCAAACCGCTAGATCTAGTCGCGAAACGACGACCCGACATCCTAAACCGTTAAAGTCACGAGATCCAGATGGAATCGGGTATAAACCGATCAAAAGATGAGCTTAGAGGTCACCCTAGATCGGATCTTGATTGAACGGGAGCAAAAAACGGTGAAAACGGAGGTGAAACAAGCAAAATCTCGCTTTTCCGGCGAGATCCCGTTTTTCTGCAATAGCAACGCCGGAAAGGCTGCACCAAAACAGTAGGGAATGTTAGAGAATGTTCCCTGACATTCTGGACTAATCCTAATTCGTTTACGGAAGAATAACAAATTAACAGCAATTCGTTAAAAAGAAATAACGAATTAGCAACATTTGGTTATGATTATTCGTTAAGGCCAGTTTGCTATAAAGGCCAGTTCGTTATAAAGACCAATTTGTTATGAGAGTCCATTCGTTATGAGCCCATTTGTTAAAGAGCAGAATAACAAATTAAACTATGAAAGAATGCCAGAAAGGTACATGGACTTACGATAAAATGAATTAATTACAAAGAAGCCCTCTAACTTTACGAACTAGCAAATAAAATAATAAATTAGAATTCTAATGAAAAATGTGTTAAAACAGTTAATGAAAATAAAATTTTTTCAAGCTGACCTGGCAGCTTAACCCCAGCCAGGGGCTCTGCCCCTTGGACCTTATTATAACAAAGTTTACCATATTTAATTTCTTGATATTTTTATCAAGGATTGTTGTGGGTTTTGTGGAACTTGAGTTTGATTTTTACAGTCAAAAGTTGGTATATAGATTGTTGGGTACAAGTTAGTAAAAAATTTTACTGGTCAAAATGAGAAATCTGAGTATTTGTAAAACTTTGAGAATACAAATAGATTTATCGTCAAATTTGTTACGGGTTCAAAGTGTTGACTTGAAAATGTCAAATAGATAAAAGTTACGGAGTATAATTTTAAACATTTTTTGTAATAATCAAAAGGTTTGGGATTTGACAAATTGACTATTTTTCCCTCGACTATTAAAATTTGAGAAAATATAGTGAGCACTTCCGACATGTCATTCCTATGCTTATCAATGCTTCTAACTTTTATCTAATTTGAAACACTTAGCTTTGCTATTTAAAAGGGGGTTGCGGCGCAGCTTGTTGCCCGTTTGCCTGCCATTTTATTGTAATCGCTTTGTAGTAACGTAGAGAGACTAAGTAAAAAAAAAAAGCTTCACATGATTTTAAAATAAACAAAGTTAATCAGCTTTGAAATTATTTAAAATTTTGACTTTTCCTTCAATGGTGATTAAAACGTTGAATGGGAAACATGTCATGTAAAACTATACTCAAATGAAGCAAAAAAAATCACAAAATTGAATTGGTTAACATGGTATTATTTATGTTATCATTATCGCAAAGTCCAAAAGCACCCTTAAAATTATCAAAATCTTAAAAATCATGGTGTAGCTAAGAAAAACATAGTTTTTGAAGAACATCCCTCGTTATAATGTAATGTTGTCCATTCATTCGGTGATTTGTAAAGGTATTTAGGCTGAGTGGTCAGAACTCCTATTGTATGAGAAGTCTTATTCCCAAATTTTTTCAATTATGCATATATGATACTGACAATGAAAGTTTCAATAGAATGAACGTTCCCGTGTACGTTTTTGCACAAGCATTTTTTTATTTAAGTTCAATTAAAATAAAATCATTTTGTGATATAAATAAAAATCAATTTATGTACACATAGTATAGATACGAGCATAGATGTAATACATTTTTCCACACACGTATGTAATTATTTGTTTTACTTGTAACTTTATAATTTAAATAATTTCGTGTACTACAATGGATCTAAAACTAGTTATATATATATTTTATATATTACATATGTGTATACAAATATATTAGTACCCATAATTAAATAAAAATTATTAAAGCATATGGTATACATTACTAAATACAATTACTAACGGAATATACAATATTTAAAACAAAGTGAGTTAAGCCCAAATCAAAAACTCAAAATCTGGAAGTGGCCTTTCAATATTTTGAAAAACGGAACCCATAAATCAGTTGATTTGTGCAATATTTTAGAAATTATCAAGAGCTCTACAATTAATTATCACAAAATTATTTGAATATTTTGTATTAAATCCATATAAGCCCAAACTATGTAATCAAAATGTTACTAACAATTCGGTTTGGTCTATTTTAAGAGTTCAATTGTTTGGTTTTGGTTACGAAAATAAAAAAACCGTTACTAACGGTTTGGTTAACGGTTTGACCTAAAAACCGCGAAAACCAGACCGTGAACACCCTGTAAACTATGTAAAAAATAACGTTTATATTTTCTAACGATTAAAAAATTCAACTCCAACTGAATTTATTAGCTTCGATATGTTCGTCTTAACACCGACTTTGCTAGGGTTTAAATTGGGGTTATATGAAACTATTGTTACTAATAGGGGGGTATGTGTAAGTAGTTATTTAATTGGTTCATTAAGGGTAAAAAGGTCATTTAATTGGTTAATTTAATGAAATTGTGAGATCTAAAATATATATGTGGTTTAGGGATTGGAAATATGTAAATATATATGCTATAAAGGAATTTAGGAAGGAGATATATGTTAATGCCATATATATATATATAGGATTAAGTTTATTTCAGAAATATTTTTAGTGCGACAAGAGCAAGAAGTCATTATAACCAATCATATCTTTTCTTTTTAGTTTTCCATTAAATTATCTACAAGGGTATGAATGTTATCTATCCAAAAGTTAGTTTTGGTAACTATTAATTGTAATAGGTTTGATGATTCAAGTGAAAAGTTTCCAACTAATTTTGCTTGTATGGCTAAGATCAGTGATTCAACCACGTCTGCTTGCATGGCCAAACAAAGTTAGGTTAGTAATTCTAACACTAAGTTATCATGTGTCGATTGTGAGTATAATAAGTCCAAGATAGACTCATTAAAACTTCAAAATGATAATTTGCTAAAAGAGATTGTTCCTTTAAAAGATACTTATAGGAAATCCTTAATCTCTCAAATGAATTCAAGAGAGAAAATTGAGGCTTTGACTATAAGCAATCATGATCTTAAGGCGGAGTTGTCGGTGAAAATGACTATAAATGATCAAAAATTTCAAGAAATCTTGAAAGATAGGTCAAAAATAACCGAGCTTGAAAATAAGGTTCTTGAATTAAAGAACAAATTGGGTAAATTCAGAAACTCTTCCTTTTTGCTAAATGAAATAATCGAAGTATCTGGTAAGCAAAAAGATTCAAAGAAAGGGATAGTTTTTTTTGAAATTCCACCATCTTTTCATAATGATTACAAACCAAATCCTATTGCTAGAAAAGAAGAGGATGTGATTGTAAAAGAGTCTGTAATTCCTAAAAAGACAAAGTCAGTTAAACCTGAAAGTGTTAAAACCCAACCTTCAATTCAGAAACCTCATGTTCAAAGCAACAAAGTCTTTGTTGAACATGTTGACAAAGTTATCATTGAGGATGTGTTCGAACCTTAAATTATACACAAACACAAGAACATTCCAAGTTCAAATCACATACTTTGTGAACCTCATGAATTTGAGGAGGCTGTGTATGGTTTGCACACAACCAAGGTGAAACAAGATACTCATGTCAATGTCAAACCAGTGAAGGCTAAGATACCAGAAAAACCCAAAACTTCTAATGAGGATTTGTTGCGTTTCATAAATCCAAATGCATCTTAGCCTTCATCTGCTCGTGTGTTTAAGTTAAAAGGGATGGACACGATGTTCACTGAGAAAGACATTCCAATAACTATCATTAAACCTGAACTGATTGATAGTGTGTTTCACAATGAAACTTCAAAGATTCATGAACTTGAACGTTTGTATGCTCAAGAAAAAACATCAGCTCCATATGATCCATTGACTAAAGCAAAGCAAGTTTTAAAACAAGCAAAGAAAGTTCAATTTGTAAAGTCAACTGGAACAGATACATTGAAATGTTTTTCAAACAGTTCTAATTTAGATTTCTACTTGAAAAAGAAATCTGAGTTATCTGATGATTTTGCTACAAGCAAGACCAAAAATGTGAGTCATCATGCGCCTTCTGTGTCACATGTTCCGACTAATTCTAAACACCATCATGTTGACATGCGAAGCTGTTTCCTTTGTGGTCAACAAGGTCATGTAGTAAGAAATTGTGGCCAGGAGAACTATCAGAATCTTCATCCTTTTATCAAGGATTATTCTAAACCAGTTCCTTTGGTAAAGGAGATTCTGAAACGACCTGTGTCGTATGCTGATGATACTCATATTATGTTCTCTAATGTAAATCCTCGAAAAGTTGTCATGTGAATGAAACTCATGGTTCCGTTAAACCTAGGTTTATTCCAACCGGACCGTTATGCAAAAATGCTAATTCAAATGTAGTTTAGGCTGCGTATCTAAGACGAAAGTCTAAGAAACCTGTAACTTATTCTCAAGTTGCTGAACAACAATTGAATGCAACTAAGGTTAAGTTTTCTCAAAAAAATCAAAAGGTGCCCAAGACTGAGGCCTAGGCTTCCTTTTTGAACTAATCATTTTCATTTGTGTGTAGGGTACATCCAAGACCATTTCTTGTGAAAACTGGATCATGGATAGTGGATGTTCTCGTCATATTACTGGGAATCTCAACCTCTTAACAAACGTAAGAAATATTCAAGGGGGTTATGTGGCGTTTGCTGGGAATTTTGGGGGTATGATTACCGAGGAAGGTGATGTGTCGAATGGAAAGATTACTTTTGAGAAGGTTAATTATTGTGATAAAGTGGATCATAATTTATTGAGTGTATCGCATATCTGTGATAAGTAATACACTACAGTATTTACATATAAAGAGTGTATCGCATATCTGTGATAAGTAATACACTACAGTATTAAATTCCATTAATACTCCGCTTGAACGACTTCATATGGATTTATTCGGTCCAGTAAATCATGCGAGTATTTCGGAGACTGGTATTATCTAGTGGTTACAGATGATTATTCACGTTATTCATGGGTCTTGTTCATGAGTTCAAAGGATCAAACACCGGGTCTTGTTTAAAACCTAATCACTAAGATCGAATCACTATACAAACAGAAAGTGAGGAGAATTCGAAGTGACAATGGTACTGAATTTAAAAATATTGTATTAGATTTCTTTTGTGTACAAAAAGGAATCCATCGAGAATACTGTTAGTACACGGTTTTGCGTCTAGAGTCTTTGTATTTATCGTTAATGTTTTATTTATTAATTAATGTAATATTTAATGTTTATTATTAACTAGTTCGTTAAGGTTAAGTCTAGTTCGCTAGGGATGTTAGCGAACTAAGACATTATAATGTATTCCCTCCTGATTCGTTAGGGGATGTTAACGAATCAGGGGGTGGTTCGCTATGTTAATTTATGTAACGAAGGGGAAGCTGGTTCGCTAGGGGATGTTAGCGAACCAGGTCGCCTTCTATATATAGTGAACTACTGTTCACTTTAATGTAAGTTTTAGGAGAAAGTTTTCGAAAGAGTTTTTGAGTAATTGCTCTCTCTCAAGCTTCACCTTAACATTATCCGTCTAATCTATTAATAATATATACACATACATAACATTAAATCAAGGAAAATTATGAGCTAGATCCTTAGGTGTTCTAATCGGATATTCACAGATCTAAGATCTGTTTATTGTTATTGATTGTTTATACGGGATCCAACAAATACAGTGCTCCATATGTACCATAACAGAACGGTGTAGCTAAAAGAAATAATAGAACATTGATTGAAGCTGCTAGAACGATGATTGCTGATTCAAAGCTTCCTGACCAGTTTTGGAATGAGGCGGTGAATACTGCTTGTTACACACTCAATCGAGTTCTCACTGTTAAAAGACTCAAGAAGACCAGTTATGACTTATTGAATAATCGTAAACCTAATTTAAAGTACTTGGAACCATTTGGGTGTCCTTGTACTATGTTGAAAAAGAATGTGGGAAAGTTTGATGAAAAAGCCATTGAAGGTTATTTCTTGGGGTATGCGTCACCTAAAAAAAGAGTGTTTAACTTTACATCTGGTTGTGTTGAAGAATGGTACCATGTGGACTGTCAAAAGTACACTACTCCTTCTCAAGGAAAAGGTACAGACTGGATGTTTGACCATGATAGCTTATTTAATTCATTTACTCCAACAACCGATCATCCAGATGAAGATTTAGTTCGTGCTTATTTTGAAGAACATTTGGAAATTCCAAGGTTAGCAAGTTCAAATGATGTTGAAGCTCCAATTGTTGCTCCAACTGAAGAACCTGATAATGAGTCTCCTGTTCATTATGATAATGCTTCTACTTCATCTGATGATAATGCAATTGTGGATCAAGTTATTGAACTTGATAGTGATGTTTCATCTCCTGAATTGGGTGAACATTACACTAATTTATTTGAAAATGTTGTTGTTTCTGAAAATCCTACTCTCAGGATTCATAATTACCATACACAAGAAAACATTATTGGAGATCTTGATGTGGGAGTTCAAACCCGACATCAAGTTGCTTCATCAAGTGAAAATAATGTTCTATGTGCTTATGTTGATTTACACTCGTCTGGAATAGTAAGTCTTGCTAAATTCACTTGTTTTCTATCTCAAGTTGAGCCAACTACTCCTCGTGTGGCACTTCAAGATCCTTCTTGGGTAGAAGCCATGCAAGAAGAATTACAGCAATTTGCATATTTAGGTGTTTGGGATCTTATCGACAAACCTGCTAGAGTCAAGAAGGCGATTCCGACTAAGTGGGTATACAAATGTAAGAAAGACGATCGTGGGGTAATTGTGAGAAACAAGGCACGTTTAGTGGTGCAAGGTTTTCATCAGCAAGAGGGTATTGACTACACTGAGGTATATGCGCTAGTTGCAAGATTAGAGTCGATTCGAATCTTTCTGGCATATGCTGCTTACAAGAACATTAAAGTTTATCAAATGGATGTCAAGAGTGCTTTTGTCAATGGTGAACTTCATGAGGAAGTGTTTGTTTTACAGCCTCCAGGTTTTGAAGATCCTGATTATCCTAACCGTGTTTACCGATTAAACAAGGCATTATATGGTCTACATCAAGCCCCGAGAGCTTGGTATGGCACGCTCGCTGACCATCTAACGGATAATGGTTTCAAACGTGGAACTGTCGACTGCACTTTGTTTTATAAGAATATTGGTGATGAGCTTCTTCTCGTTCAAATTTATATTGATGACATAATCTTTGGGTCTACAAACGACACGTTGTGTAAGGAGTTCGAGAAGTCTATGCAAACCAAGTTTGAGATGAGTTCGATGGGATAGATGAATTTATTTTTAGGGTTGCAGGTTCATCAGTCTGACAAAGGAATTTTCATTCAACAGACAAAATATGTGAACGACGTCTTGAGCCGATTCAAGATTACTGCCGGAAAAATCCCTTCTACTTCTCATCCCGTGGGTCACAATTTATCACCGGATGAATTAGAGGATACCGTTGGTCCGACCCTCTATCGTGCTATGATTGCTTCTTTAATGTATTTAACTGCTTCTCGACCCGACATAATGTTTGCTTTTGTTTATGTGCTAGGTACCAAGCAAGTCCCCGAGTGACTCACCTGGCGGCGGTCAAGCGTATTCTGCAATATCTAAAGAGAAATTCTAACATCGGGTTATGGTACCCCAAGGATGATACTTTTGATCTTACCGCTTATTCAGACTCAGACTATGGAGGATGCAAGATCAATTTCAAGTCTACCACAGCGGGATGTCAATTCTTAGGAAGCCGGCTTGTTTCCTGGTAGTGTAAGAAGCAGACAACGGTCTCCACTTTAACCGCTGAAGCTGAGTATGTTGCAGCCTCGATTTGCTGATCCCAGGTTTTGTGGATACAACATCTTGGCGACTATGGTTTGAAGTTTCTTACTACCCCATTTTGATGGATAATTATACTGCTATTATTATCACCAAGAATCCCGTACAACATTCTAAAACGAAACATGTCGAAATTTGATATCATTTTATACGGGATTGTTATGAAAAGAAATTAATTGACCTTGAGAAAGTACATACTGATTTTCAGAAATCCGATCTATTTACCAAAGCCTTTGATAAAACACGTTTTCATTTTTTGCTTGGTTTAAATTGATTGAAGACCCTTGCTGATATCCTGAAACAAGGATGATTAACTGCCTTTTCTGTTACTTTTAGTTTAAATTTTACTTCGTTTTTAGGTTTTAGGGGGTGAATCTTAGAAAACTACAAAAAATATTGTGCTTTGTGTTTGTATAGATAAACCCTAAAAACATTAGAAAATTTTGAAAAATCAAAAATATTGTGTTCTTTCCTGTTTTACTTCTTAAAATTTGAAAAATCAAAAATATTGTGTTCTTTCCTGTTTTATTTCTTAAAATTAGAAAATACCATAAAGATTGTGATTTATGTTTGTACAGAAAATTTTGAAAAGGGCAAAAAGAATGTCAATTTCTTGTTTACAAAGAAAAATCCGAAAAGACAAAAACATTGTGGTTTTAGTTTGTAAAGAAAAAAACCAAAAAGATTTTTTCTTACGCTCGCTGAAAATTATGCCATTTACTTCTATTTGAAAGACATATACGTGTGTATGTTTGGTCCTGATAATTTCTTGTAATTCTTCGGGATAGCCATTGACTTGATAATAGAAAGTATTTGGGGTGTTCGTTAAGCTTCTATTTTATTTTAGCTGAGAATTATGTCAGTTATTTAAGTTGTGAAGCATGCTTGCATGTGTTGGTCCTGTTATTTACTCGTAGATGGACAGGATAGCCATTAATTTATGAACTTAAATTAACTGGGGCAATTAAAATTTTGTTTATGCTCCTCAAAACTTTGAGTTTTTGAAGCAAAAAGAGAAAATGATAGTAAATTGATTATTTGACCCCAAATTCAGAAAGAAATAAGCTTAAAAGACTGTGTGCTTAATCATTGGTGCATTGATAGGTCTTAAACAAGATGTTAGAGTAAAGTAAGTGATATAAACCTAAAGAAAAGCCAAATTGAAAGAGGTGTTAGTCTCTAGCAAAAGTCTCGGTGAGGATGGCAGAAATGTAATAACCGGTCATACTCAAGCCTTATAGTTGTTGATCACCCAAAAATATAATAAAGCAAATAACAAGCGTTAGGATTCTGGACACTATGAGTCTTTATGCGGCTTAATCATCTGGGTATTCATAAACATGAATATTTCATTCGCTTTTAGAGCAAACCCAAAGTCATTAAACTTGATCACTATTGTACACCGTACAATCCAAATTACTGACTTGATCAAAATCCGCTGTTAGTCATACAATTTTTCCTCCCTTGCGTGCGTCTCAATACCAATAATAAACGGACCCCAGGGGATACAATGTATGTAAGCCGACAAATGGACTCGTGCATACTCACTCACGGTAAAGGAAACTTGATGCATTGCTCAAAATTTCACAATTGGTATTCCAAAAATTTTGATCAACACTATAATGGTTTAAGTCAAGTTGGGGTGATTTGGCAAAAATTAAATTAAGCTTGAACCGAGATTAGGGGCTGATAGTTTCTAATATTCTGTGCGCTAATTGAACCATAAATCATATCACAAAAATGCTCGAAGGTTTGTTATAAGGTTTAAGTGGACAACAATATCAATGACCGACTTAACACCAGTCATAATATCGCTGAAATATAAAACTATGATGGAAGGGCATTTTGGTCAGTATTATTCTCTGCTCAAACTCAACTCAACAAAAATACAAAAATATGTACTGCTTTTGAAAAACATAGAAAAACACAAAAAGCGTGTTTACTTTCTCGTTCGGATATTTCTGTAAATACATTCTTTAATTTGTTACAAAATACCAAATGTATTTTACTTTTTCTTTTTACATATTACTTTAAATTTGTTAAGTTATGTTTCGAAAAAGTGAAACGGTTTAAATTAATTGATTATCAAGATAAACGGTCTCGGTAATCCTCGTAAGTTAATTAAATAAACTTTATTTATTTTATTTATTTATTGATTTCCATACTGCTTGGGTTGAATGATGAACAGTTAACAGTGTTAGAGACTGAGCTTGACGTTGAAGTGGTGAATGAGGAAGGTATAACAGATGATCCCTCTATTCAAATGAATACCGAATTTAATTATGAAGACGAGGTTGTTGAGATGGAAGATGTCACTGCTGAGGAGTACCCTGACTTGTTTCAACACACAAATGTTGATCTAGGTGCTTCAGTGTTTGATGAGCAAACGGTTAAAGCAGCTTAAGATGATTTGGAAAAGACGTCAAAGGGTAAGAAGGTTGTGGACACTTGGTTCAGCTCGATTGAAAACCCTACCGATGCCGTTTTTACTAAGTGGTTCAACTACAAAGCGGCGGATAGGATTATCAAGGCGTATCGGTACGTTGATCAAGAACGAAAAGACGTAGCTGCAGCTTGGGTCAAAGCAAACCAAGTGACCTCCTTCAAGACTGTATCAAAGGTACATGGTGATATCGTCTCATGGCTATATGATTCCGAGCTTAAGGTATGTATTATAAAATGGGAGAAGGGAATCCAGTATTACGAAACGATAATGGATGTTCTTACACTACCGTTTTGGGATGTTCGTACCCTCTCGTGTCGTCCATTTATCAATCGTGGTGGCTATCGGACAGCTGAGTGGTTTCATCAACACTTACTGTTTGAGGTCAATCATGGTTTCAAGTTCTTCAAGCCCCAGGTCCCAAGACGTAAACGTATTGATGAGATTGATCCAAGGACTGTTTGGAGGAAACTTTTTCTGAAGGTAAAACCGCCGAAAACGATGAAGCGGGTGCCGGTGAAGACGATGCACCAACAGATGCATCTTTCGTTTGACCGCTGGTAGTACGACAATCGTATTGGTGAGGCCGTCATTGTGCTTGGTAAAGGAATGAAGACTGAGCTTATCAAGATAATCAACCCGATGTGGTTGGTTAACTTATCTGAGACCGACAATGATGTGCTACACAAGAACAAGATTCTGTTTGAGCGCGATGAAAACTATGACCTGGCTATGCAATTCCAGTGCGTTGTGCGTGTTTTTCATGAAAATGGAATTCATAATTGCAGAGACTGGCAGTCCAAGCGTTTCAAGTGAAGACCAAAGACAAAGAGCTCAAGACGAGGGGGTGTCTGTTAGTGCACGGTTTTGCGTCTTGAGTCTTTGTATTTATCGTTAACGTATTTGTCGGTTTGTTTAATGTAATAAACAATTATTTATATAGTTAGTTCGTTAATGTAACATCTAGTTCGCTAAGGCTGTTTAGCGAACTAAGACTTAAGTTAAGTCTCCCCTGATTCGTTAAGGATGTTTAACGAATCACTGGGTGATTCGTTAAGTTAGTTACTTTGTAATGTATGTAACGAAACGGACTCTAGTTCGCTAGGGGATGTTAACGAACTAGGTCCGTCTTCTATATATACGTCAACACTGTTGACGAGTAATTTAAGTTTTTGAGTTAATTAACGAAGTTCTGTCGAAATTCTCTCTAAATTATTCATCTTAATATTGTTCATATATAAGCCTACTAATACTAATACTGATAATATATACACATATAATCAAACGTAATTATGAACTAGATCCGAGTTAAGGTATTAATTGTATTAACACAGATCTGAGATCTGTTTATAGTTAGAAGATTGATTCCGGGTTCCAACAATACGATTACAAGCTCCAGGCGTGATCCTTTTTCTTTACTTCCTAAAGTCGAAGTCCTATTGCTTTCGTATATTACTTTGTCACACATTCTTCAACAGGTGTCTAGTTGGCACGTGTCTTACCACAGCGTCCAGTACAACCTCTTCGCGCTCGTCCCTTTTGTAGCAGTCATCTATGTAGGACCGGTGACGATCCGAGCAGGTTCGGGACGGAAGGTTTCAACCACAGATCAAAGATAAAAACAAACACTTTATTGATAAACGCGAACGGTTACATGCTTGTTTAAACAGAGAAATCACGATCTATGGCAGGGGGAGGTCGAGCATGGCCTCCCCCCTCATCCGGACAGCACCTGGGCTCCGGGCACGCAAAAACCTCGAAAACCTTACCTGTTCACGACTGAAAGCTGGTATTTATACCCGCTGCCATTCGGTCAGGACTCATTCGATCGAATGAGTCCTATTCGATCGAATGGCAGACTCATTCGATCGAATGAGTCCTATTCGATCGAATGGCAGACTCATTCGATCGAATCAGAAACTCATTCGATCGAATGAGTATCCATTTGAAAATGCTCTTTCAAATGGATCACTTTCAGCGTGAACCACTACCTAGGTGTACAGCATACAACATAAACATTCTAAACTATTCGCCAAGCGACGGCCACAAAATGTGCACCAACAAATTCCCCCTTGGACGTTGCTTGCGAATTGCTGTAGACACCTCTTGCAATCTTCAGTCAAATCTTCTGCTTTATCTTGATAATCACGTTGAAGAATACCATCATTGCAGCAAGATTCCCCCTTAGACTGAACTCTCGGTTAATGATGCAAAGTGTTCTCCATTGCTGACATCTTCAGACTAAATAATCTGTTTAAAACAACCAACTGTAGAAATTCCCCCTTAGACGTTGACGTGTATCCCAATATATAGACATGACAATACATGCACGCTTCCGCTGCGCGACTTACTATCGGCGAATCTTCACCCACACGGTTACTTCACCAACATGTATTGGACAAATGACAGAGGCTTCCAATCCACAGCTACTCCCCCTAAACAGATTAGTTTGTATGCAGATTCATCATCGGAGACAAAGACACATCATTAACTTCGTGATTGCGAATCACCAATTTTCAACAGAATTCCCTCCACAAAGCGGAATTCTCACATGCGGAAAATAAATATTTAACATGATTGGCCCATAAATAGTCAGATGCTCCTGACTACCCCACAATAACTCAAACTCAGATTCTCTCCACAAAGCAGAATCTTCAGAATGCGGACAATAAATTAAACTTGGTTGGCCCATAAATAGTCAGATGCTCCTGACTACCCCACAATAACATCATACCTCATCAGTAATCACTTTTCTCTGTTCTTCTGTGTTCTTATAACAATCACCACTGTAGAAGCTCAATGAACAAGGGGTTATCCATTAAACTTGTAGACGATAATTCCTTCAGGTAATTGTGCTTTGTTCATCTTCAAATTTGCCGCTTTAACCGTTAAACATTTAAACGCTCTGACTTTGCCGGCAAATATCAGTGAAAATTTCACTGTCACCAAACTTTTTCTGGATAGTAATCAACTTGTATAGGATGTCCAGAAAAATCTTCATCACTGACCCGAAAATTAACCGAAAATTTCCCGGAAATTTTGTCGAAAAAATTTTATTTTTGCCAAACTTTTTCAGAAGGCTTCCTGACTGATAAAAATGGCTTGGGCAAATTTTCGTGTAAGCGGGCGTTCCAGACTCGATCGAATGAATGAAGCACATTTTATTTTTTTTATTTTTTATTTTTTTTTTTTTTTTATTTTTTTTTTTTTTTGGTCTGGAACATGTTCGATCGAATGAAGCACATATTCGATCGGATGAAGAACAGATTCGATCGAATGAAGAACTGGTTCGATCAGCTATTTGAATTTGACACTTTGAGCGGGAAAACCAGTTCGATCGAATACAATCTGATTCGATCGAATGAAGAACTGGTTCGATCAGCTATTTGAATTTGACACTTTGAGCGGGAAAACCAGTTCGATCGAATACAATCTGATTCGATCGAATGAAGACAATCGAATGGGCGGGAAAACTGGCGTTTGAATTTGACACTTTTGAGCGGGAAGACTGATTCGATCGAATCAGTCAATCGAATAGGCTCATTCGATCGAATGGGGAACTCGTTCGATCGAATGGACTGATTCGACTCCTTCAACGCCAGCCCAGAAAACGCGAAGAACACGAAGAACACACCAACATTTTAACGTCCAGAACGCATAAAATCAAGAGCTCGGCTTGCTAGAACGGTTGTTAGACCTTTCTAGCGGTAACCGTGGCTCTGATACCAATTGTTGGTTCAGCCGGGTTGTTTTTTTTTTTTTTTTAGAACGGTTGTTAGAACGGTTGTTTTTTTTTTTTTTTTTTTTTTTTTTTTTTTTTTGGTCTGGAACATGTTCGATCGAATGAGAACTGGTTCGGTCGAATGAACCACAGATTCGATCGGATGAAGCACATATTCGATCGGATGAAGAACTGGTTCGATCAGCTATTTGAATTTGACACTTTGAGCGGGAAAACCAGTTCGATCGAATACAAACTGATTCGATCGAATGAAGACATCTGGTTCGATCGAATGAACAGGCTGTCTGGGCGGGAAAACTTGCGTTTGAATTTGACACTTTTGAGCGGGAAGACTGATTCGATCGAATCAGTCAATCGAATAGGCCTATTCGATCGAATGGGGAACTCGTTCGATCGAATGTACTGATTCGACTCCTTCAACGCCAGCCCAGAAAACGCGAAGAACACGAAGAACACACCAACAGTTTAACGTCCAGAACGCAGAAAATCAAGAGCTCGGCTTGCTAGATCGGTTGTTAGACCTTTCTAGCGGTAACCGTGGCTCTGATACCAATTGTAGGACCGGTGACGATCCGAGCAGGTTCGGGACGGAAGGTTTCAACCACAGATCAAAGATAAAAACAAACACTTTATTGATAAACGCGAACGGTTACATGCTTGTTTAAACAGAGAAATCACGATCTATGGCAGGGGGAGGTCGAGCATGGCCTCCCCCCTCATCCGGACAGCACCTGGGCTCCGGGCACGCAAAAACCTCGAAAACCTTACCTGTTCACGACTGAAAGCTGGTATTTATACCCGCTGCCATTCGGTCAGGACTCATTCGATCGAATGAGTCCTATTCGATCGAATGGCAGACTCATTCGATCGAATGAGTCCTATTCGATCGAATGGCAGACTCATTCGATCGAATCAGAAACTCATTCGATCGAATGAGTATCCATTTGAAAATGCTCTTTCAAATGGATCACTTTCAGCGTGAACCACTACCTAGGTGTACAGCATACAACATAAACATTCTAAACTATTCGCCAAGCGACGGCCACAAAATGTGCACCAACAATCTATCTTATCTCTAGGAAACACAAATGTTATCACTCTAGGAATTATTTAGCACATAATTCGTAAGGTAAGTAGTTAATGACAGTGGCCAAGTGTAATTAACTCTTTACATTACTCCTCAGGTAATACGTATTTCCCTTTGTGATTTTACTTGTGCTAGTTTCTACTTCTCACACAATCATAACATACATATAACCTGCATTCGTATTCCTAGCAATTAAGCTAGCATACACACAATCTTTCTTTACCACTTAGGCTAACACTCAAATATTCTTTCTATAGCAATTAAGCTAACTTCCTTACACATTCTTACATTATACATGAAATTAATCATATACTTTACTTTTATCGAGCTTGCTTGAGTGACACATGGCTTTCTTGAACTGGCATCTTCTTTCTTTTCTTTTTTAAATCTCATTCTCTGTTCGAGTCAAAGCATGTAGGATGCTTAATTCTCTTGAACTTATGCTCTGATACCAACTTGTAAGGCCCCGTTACCGTTGCCTCACATTTGGAGGTTGGATTTACTCATTCACATAGTTCTAATAATCAGATAATAAAAACATTCACGGAAAATAAAAACTTTCATAAAACATTACACATCAATCCATAATTTGTCTTAAGTAACATATTGTCTTTAAAGCATAAACTAATAAATGTCTTGAGTCTTGTGATGCCATTCCCTTATTCAATGTCGCATGTTCCCCTCAAGCGAGCTGCCTCATTCTACTCACCTGCGTGCATACTAAAAGTTAGCTACACTGAGTGAGTTCTAGTTAATACAAGTAACATACAATACGTTCTTATATTACATACTTAACCTCTTTTACTTTCTTTCGTACATACGTAAGTATATACCTTCGTCTTATTTTCATACTTTCTTTCTTTCATACTTCATACTTTATATTTTTTTTACAAACATAATCATACATTTTAAAGAGCCTTTCGCCCTATAACCTCACAGATATTATTAGGGTCTGCCACCCATAAAGAGCCTCTGGCCCTATAACCTCACAGATATTATTAGGGTCTGCCACCCTCCTTCACAGATATTATTAGGGTCTGCCACCTTTCTTCACATATATTATGAGGGTCTACCACCCTCTACCGTCAATTCCTTCATATCATACTTTCCTTTCTTTTCATCGATTTTATATACTTTCTTACATACTCATTAATATATAACATACATACATCATACATACAACATATATAAACAGTCACCTCTTTAAACTATCCGCTAACAATACATGCAATATCCGAAGATCGTTCATGTACTGTCAAGCATTCATTCATAACTTTCACATATAACATAATAGGCATACACTTACCACTTAAGGTAAGTGTATTAACTAATCACATCGAGTATGCACATAGCCCCGAAAACATAACAAGGAATGGGGCTAGAAACTCACCTGGATCCTGTCTCTTTCTCCATTAATAGTTAATCGTTCTTTAGTTGAGCTCTGTTAACTGTATATAAGTTACACGTATCAATACTCGTCTTGATCTAATCTAGCGGCCTAGTATTATCTTACTTTACTTAGAATTTTTATGGTTTTTCTTTATTTTAACTTCCTTGTTTTTTGATCTCTTAAGTCCTTATAATGCATACCATCACGTGTGTACGCATATACATATACAGGTTGCCAAGTATCCGGGTCTCAATATAAGCGAACTTAGATATATAAGCGAACTCAGATACATAAGTGTACTTAGATATATAAGCGAACTTAGATATATAAGCGAACTTAGATATATAAGCGAACTTAGATTAAGGTGAACTTATATTAAGGAGAACCTGTATGTCAGAGAACATGGTAGCATGCGAACTTGGATGAGGCGAACTTAACAATCAGCGAATTTGTCAGTGGGCGAAGTTAACCAGCAGGCGAACTTATTCAGTAAGCGAACTTAACGTGCAGCAGCTACGGGTTTGGTTTTAATAACATTTAAACCTTTGATATGATACTAACCATTCCCGTAAACGTTCCCACATCCTTTTCTGGATAAGTCTTGACCCGGGGAACGATAAAGTTTGGACCTTTAGTCTTAAAACGTTCAAACTAGATCTAGGGTTTTTCTTTAACAAGCCGTTCATAACCGTAAGTTCGTTAAGTCCATTTTAACATCAAGTTTGCTACTTTATGGTATAGCTATACTCGATTTACTATCCTACTAAGTTTCAAGCAAAACCGACTTCGTTTACCCGTCCTTTTCACAAACCGAACACTACTCGTTTTACCCGAAACGAACCAACTAACCCGTTTATTATGAAGTTCATTACTTTATCAATAATCAAGACCCGATCTATCATCCTACCAATTTTCATGTAAATCCGTTCATGAAAAGTATGGCTTTTTTAACAAAAACGTACCTTGGAGATTTTTGTATGAAATTACTTGAGATGCTCAAAACAATATCAAACGAACTCCGATTTGAGTGATTCAAGCGGCCACGGAACCGAATCGTCCCGATCTACAAACCCATTAGCTCACCTTCTTCGGAAACCGCCGCTACAGTTACCGGAACAGTTGAACAGTTGCCGGAATCTTCACTTTTGAGCTGTTATGGTTTTGCTGATAAAAATTGGACTTCCCGTCCTCTGATCGAATATCTAATTGGTAAAAATATTCATTTATATACCATCAACACTCAGTTAAAATTTGACCAATCCGACGGCTAGATCTCCGGACCTTTGTGTCTTTGTGGGTCGTTTTCTCAAAAACGGGAATTGGTTTAAGGATTAGGGTTTTAAGATGTATTTATACTCCCTTAAGCCCATAGACCTTAGGCCCATCTTTCCTTTTTGGTCCATAATTAATTACATCTAATTAGTCTACTTATCCTTCCATCTTTATTATTTTATTTCTCTACTAACTTAAGTAAACTTTTCCATCTTAAATAAATAATATATTAATTATTTATTCTTCGAAATTTCGGCATGTTACGAAACCAAGGTCCCTTATTATTAATTCTCTACTCTTAAATCATTAATTCACCTTCTCATTCACGAATATAAGTCATAGCTCAAGTGTTCTTCGTCGGTTGACTTTCAAAAGTCAAAGTTCTTGTTATTCTCGATCATTCCTAGTTCAATTCCGAATTCCGGGTAAGTTTGTATATCGAAGTTGTTCTAATTCATCATGTGATCAAAATCCCTCATTTAATTTTAAAGGATTGAGGGGTTGTCATGCCCCATTTAATCAATTTTGTTTTAGGGTTTATGTTAGGGTAAAATTGGGGATTTTGCAATTAACGAACCTCTGGTCAAATTAGCTTTCGGTCCAGAACACTTTTATGTTTATTTTCACTTTTTACATCTGATGGACAAGAACTGTAACATCCCATTTTCTCGTTTGGGCTAGTGTTGGGTTAAATAGATATGGGTTATGGACTTGGATTAAAAAGGAAGGAAGAAAAGACCATGGGCGTAAGCACATGATCCATGATATATAAACCTTAATTAACCCATAATCCATTCATTTCCATTCATCCCATACACCATCCAAAACACACACTTAAGCTCTCTCTCATCTCTCTTTCTCTAACCGAAACCAAGAAGAAGAATCGATTCCCTACCCGAGGTAATGATAGCATGATATTGTATGGATCCAAACCGCTAGATCTAGTCGCGAAACGAGGACCCGACATCCTAAACCGTTAAAGTCACGAGATCCAGATTGAATCGGGTATAAACCGATCAAAAGATGAGCTTAGGGGTCACACTAGCTCGGATATTGATTGAACGGGACGAAAAAACGGTGAAAACGGAGGTGAAACAAGCAAGATCTTGCTTTTCCGGCGAGATCCCGTTTTTCTGGCAATAGCAACGCCGGAAAGGCTGCACCGGAACAGTAGGGAATGTTAGAGAATGTTCCCTGACATTCTGGACTAATCCTAATTCGTTTACGGAAGAATAACGAATTAATAGCAATTCGTTAAATAGAAATAACGAATTAGCAACAGTTGGTTATGATTATTCGTTAAGGCCAGTTTGCTATAAAGGCCAGTTCGTTATAAAGACCAATTTGTTATGAGAGTCCATTCGTTATGAGCCCATTTGTTAAAGAGCAGAATAACAAATTAAACTATGAAAGAATGCCAGAAAGGTCCATGGACTTACGATAAAATGAATTAATTACAAAGAAGCCCTCGAACTTTACGAACTAGCAAATAAAATAATAAATTAGAATTCTAATGAAAAATGTGTTAAGACAGTTAATGAAAATAAAATTTTTCCAAGCTGACCTGGATGCTTAACCCCTGCCAGAGGCTCTACCCCTTGGACCTTATTATAACAAAGTTTACCATATTTAATTTCTTGATATTTTTATCAAGGATTGTTGTGGGTTTTGTGGAACTTAAGTTTGATTTTTACAGTCAAAAGTTGGTATATAGATTGTTGGGTACAAGTTAGTCAAAATTTTTACGGGTCAAAATGAGAAATCTGAGTATTTGTAAAACTTTGAGAATACAAATAGATTTATCGTCAAATTTGTTACGGGTTCAAAGTGTTGACTTGAAAATGTCAAATAGATAAAAGTTACGGAGTATAATTTTAAACATTTTTTGTAACAATCAAAAGGTTTGGGATTTGACAAATTGACTATTTTTCCCTCGACTATTAAAATTTAAGAAAATATAGTGAGCACTTCCGACATGTCATTCCTATGCTTATCAATGCTTCTAACTTTTATCTAATTTGAAACACATAGCTTTGCTATTTAAAAGGGGGCTGCGGCGCAGCTTGTTGCCCATTTGCCTGCCATTTTATTGTAATCTCTTTGTTGTAACGTAGAGTGACTAAGTAAAAAAAAAAGCTTCACATGATTTTAAAATAAACAAAGTTAATCAGCTTTGAAATTATTTAAAATTTTGACTTTTCCTTCAATGGTGATTAAAACGTTGAATGGGAAACATGTCATGTAAAACTATACTCAAATGAAGCAAAAAAAATCACAAAATTGAATTGGTTAACATGTTATTATTTATGTTATCATTATCGCAAAGTCCAAAAGCACCCTTAAAATTATCAAAATCTTAAAAATCATGGTGTAGCTAAGAAAAACATAGTTTTTGAAGAACATCCCTCGTTGTAATGTAATGTTGTCCATTCATTCGGTGAGTTGTAAATTGGTATTTAGGCTGAGTGGTCAGAACTCCTATTGTATGAGAAGTCTTATTCCCAAATTCTTTCAATTATGCATATATGATACTGACAATGAAAGTTTCAATAGAATGAACGTTCCTGTGTACGTTTTTGCACATGCATTTTTTTATTTAAGTTCAATTAAAATAAAATCATTTTGTGATATAAATAAAAATCAATTTATATACACATAGTATAGATACAAGCATTGATGTAATACATTTTTTCATACACGTATGTAATTATTTGTTTTACTTGTAACTTTATAATTTGAATAATTTCGTGTACTACAAAGGATCTAAAACTAGTTATATATATTATATATGTGTATACAAGTATATTAGTACCCATAATTAAATAAAAATTATTAAAGCATATGGTATACATTACTAAATATAAGTACTAACGGAATATACAATATTTAAAACAAAGTGAGTTAAGCCCTAATCAAAAACTCAAAATCTGGAAGTGGCCTTTCAATACTTTGAAAAACGGAACCCATAAATCAGTTGATTTGTGCAATATTTTAGAAATTATCAAGAGCTCTACAATTAATTATCACAAAATTATTTGAATATTTTGTATTAAATCCATATAAGCCCAAACTATGTAATCAAAACGTTACTAACAATTCGGTTTGGTCTATTTTAAGAGTTCAATTGTTTGGTTTTGGTTACGAAAATAAAAAAACCGTTACTAACGGTTTGGTTAACGGTTTGACCTAAAAACCGCGAAAACCAGACCGTGAACACCCTATAAACTATGTAAAAAATAACGTTTATATTTTCTAACGATTAAAAAATTTAACTCCAACTGAATTTATTAGCTTCGATATGTTCTTCTTAACACCGACTTTGTTAGGGTTTAAATTGGGTTTATATGAAACTATTGTTACTAATAGGGGGATATGTGTAAGTAGTTATTTAATTGGTTCATTAAGGGTAAAAAGGTCATTTAATTGGTTAATTTAATGAAATTGGGAGATCTAAAATATATATGTGGTTTAGGGATTGGAAATATGTAAATATATATGCAATAAAGGAATTTAGGAAGGAGATATATGTTAATGCCATATATATATATATATATATATATATGGGATTAAGTTTATTTCAGAAATATTTTTAGTGCGATAAGAGCAAGAAGTCATTATAGCCAATCATATCTTTTATTTTTAGTTTTCCATTAAATTATCTACAAGGGTATGAATGTTATCTATCCAAAAGTTAGTTTTGGTAACTATTAATTGTAATAGGTTTCAAAGCAAATTATTATTTTTATTTGTTTATAATAAATTTCTAAAGGCTTTCATCATCGTCATTGACCAGTGACCACGTTCACAGTTTTAAACATCACCATACTAACTAAGATCAAGCATAATATTTGAATTGAACAAAATATCTGTATTGAATGAAAAATGGTTATTATTGTCATCACATCAATTTATCATTATACAGAAACTTAAACCATATACAAATCACAATAATATTAGCAATATACATGTATTATTATTGTACATAGACTTGGAATTCCACATTGCTCCATTTTGACATTCTTTTAGCTTTCTTTTCTTGAACTTCAACAGAAACAACATTATTTACCATAACTTCATTCTTTAATATATTTATTTAGCATATACTACATAGTATTTGTTTTATCCTACACAACAATTGACATACACAGACCATACATAGTAAGCATATATATCCTACAAAATAAAAAACAAAAAAAAAACTTATACTCCACACCCTACACAATAAAAAAAAACTTATACTACACACCCTACACAGTAAAATACATATCCTACACACCCTACACAGTAAAATACGTATTCTACACACCCTACACAGTAAAAAAAAAGACTTATCCTAAATACCCTACACAATAACAAAAAACTTATCGTACACAACTAAAGAAAAAAAGTATACTTATCCAACACAAGTACACAATTGAAATGTTTAGTGAGCATTGTGTTGCATCTTTACAAATTGAACCAATAATAAAAATCATAATTTTTCTATCGAATATTCTCAGTAAATAATCAAATGTTGAAATTTAATGTTGTAAATTTTATTAAATTTGATTGAAAAAAAATTGAAAACGACATCCCATCATCCTTGAATATTTACAAATTGTTCCAATAATAAAATCAAAATTGTTTTTGGTCAAATACACTATAAATCCCAAATGTTAATTTATATATGCATAATATGGGGGATTTCATAAAGGTGGTATATTTTTTTCTTTTATGCTACATACATTGACAATTTGGCCCTTTCACATTAATAACCATCATATTTAATGTCGTTTGTACTTATAAAATGTGATTTGTATTTTAGACCATTTATCAAACTTAATAAATGGCTAAGATTTGCTTCTCGCACTTTTTGCTATAATCTCATTTCTCGCATGAAACATCCCATATATATATATATAAAAGAGAAGGTATTGATATGCTGAATAATTAAGAGTTGTACAACAAACTAAGCCTAATGTACAACCCTTGCATAAAAATCGATGAATGTTTGAAAAAGGCGGGGTTGAATGTTCTGAAATATTTTGAACCAACTACTCCTTAAAACCCACCGCCATTTCCCTCTCTCTCTCTCTCTCTCTCTCTCTCTCTCAATAGATTACCCTTTGATGCCTCCTCCGATTCATCTTTTTCTTTTTTATGCAACATTCGAATGTTTGGACTACAGATCTGGGACTGTGTTGTGAAACCCCGGAAAAATTAGCCTTAAATCGCGATTAATGTAACAGTTCTTATCTGAATAAAACATTGTAATAATAAAATAATAATATTTTATTCCAAAGTCTTTAAAAATATGTGTGTTACAATTGTTTATATTCAAAAAGTTTAAATTTGTCGCGTAGCGGACACTGCGCGCAACGAACACTGACGATGCCCCGAAAAGTTGAAAAGTCCAAAATAGTCGAGAACGACCCGGAAAATTTTATTCTTAGTAAAAATAGTGGAAATAAGTGATAAACTTATTTTTAGAATTTTTCGTTGTGCGAAAATCATTAAGTTGGCAGTTAAGAGCCGGTAGTGGACACCGTGTGAGCCAAAAACTCAGTGTTACCAAAAATTATGTTCTTTAGTTCCTTGCATCAGGAATCTAAAATCGGATGAAACCTGATAAAAATTATTAGAATAAGACTTCAAGTGATATGTTAAATTAATTAGACGTTAGATCGATAAACTGAACACTTGACAAAATAACCTAACCTTCAAATACTCCTTTCTCTTTTGCCGCCCAAGCCACCCCTTCCCATGGTTTTGAATGATTTTATTTGATTTAGCAATCATTGCATTTCCTTGGAACTAGCCACAACACCCCCACCTCACACCAATCTCCTTCTTTTGCTTACTCCTTTACCACCTACACTACAACTCATCAAGCTACAATCTTTCTTCCACTCAATAAATCATACGGCTACTTCACAATCACCATCATTTTCCATTTCCACTCTCACAATCAAATTATTTAGAAAAAAAAAATGGTTAAGTAAGAGAGGGTTTGCAAGAATCAAACTTGGATACATCTAAAGAGTTGTAGGAGACCCAAAAAGCAAGCACTCATTTAAACCTCCACTCAGAAACTCAAATATTTAAGGTAACCTATTTATTTAAAATATTGAAGAATCTTGCTTTTACATGTTTAATATTCACGTGCTTCCAACAAAAATGACAATAATAAGACAAGAAAGGTAGATATAATACATGTGTGAGTATGAGCTTTACGAGGGCTTGTATATGTATATGTGTGATGTGTGATGTGTGATGTGTGTGTGTGAACCGTAGGAATGGCAACGGGGCGGGTTTGGGGCGGGTTTTGCTTAACCCGAACCCGAACCCGAAACCAAAAACCATCCCCGTACCCGCCCCATTACCCGTCGGGTTTAATTCGGGGATTCCCCGTTTGGTTTTTTGTACCCCCCCGACCCGCCCCGTCCCCGAACCCGAAAACCCGAAAACCCGAAACCGATAAGAGAATTAGGGATCTTACATTACAGGTGGTAGCCTGGTAGAGTGGTAGGATGAGAACGAGGAGGAGGAGGGTGGTCCGGTGGTGCAGACGGGGCGATTGAGTGGATGGTGATGGTGGTGCAGACGGCGATTGAGTGAATCGGGGGCGGAATGGCGGTGGCGCACTGGTGCTGCAGATTGATGGTGCTGCGGACTGCCGATTGGTGGTGCACTGGTGCTGCAGATTGAGTGGTGCACTGGTGCTGCGGACTGCCGATTGGTGGTGCACTGGTGCTGCGGACTGCCGATTGGTGGTGCACTGGTGCACTGGTGGTGGATTGGCGGTGGATTGGTGGTGGATTGGTGGTGCACGGTGGATTGGTGGTTTAGGTACTGAGACAGTGGACGGCGATTCACGATTGTTAGGTTTAGATTTGAGATTGTTAGGTTTAGGTTTTTAATATATGTATATATATATTATTTTTATTTATATTTATATATATTATATCGGGGCGGGTCGGGGCGGGGGTACCCAAACCCGAACCCGAACCCGAACCCGAAACAATCCCCGAAACAATCTCCGAAACCCGACCCGAAACCGAAAAAACAAAACCCGACCCGACCCGAAATAAGCCGGTTTTCGGGTTTCCCCGTCGGATTCGGGGATTTTTGCCATCCCTAGTGAACCGATTGATTTAATGTGTAGGTGTGGTGGGTATAGGGCCACATACACACATAGATGCATGTTTAAAGTTTACTTTTGAATAACATGACTTTTGTATTATTATTATTATTATGCCCATGAATGTGTATTTGTGCAGTGACTATGTATTATTATTATTATTATTATTTTGGTTGTGTAAGAAAGAGAAAACGAGAGAGAGAAAGAGAATAGGAGAAAGTGTGTATGTTACTCTTTAATAATTAGTGTAGGTAATATCGTCATGATTAAGTATTGTGTAGTTGTAAAAATCTCGCTGTTATTTTGATAAGATGATGATTTAGCCTTACATATGAACATAGGTTTACTTGAAATTTGTTAATATTAATTAGGTCCATGTTAGAACTCAATATTATAGTTATATATGTTATTGAAATGGTTGTTTTACTTTGATTAAAATTATGGATAAAATATTAAGAATAAGATGATATGCTAATAATAAAAACTTTATTTGCCAACAATTTGTAAACCTCTAGTTTTGTTTAATAATGTTGAGTGACTTGTATGATTGAAGAATGACACTTGAATAAACATGAATGTTAACTTGATTGATAAGATGATGATTTGGAATAAATGTTACATGCTCATGAAAGAATTTTGGACAAATGGTTAAGTAGTTATGCTAGAAAATTATCACGTGTAATGAATATGGAAAAGGTGAAACATGGATTATGTGAAGAATGATAGAGACATAAAGTGGGAACAAAATCTGGAAGATTAAATATATTAAATGCATATGGTCTCAAGAATATTGATTAGTTTATACCTTATCTCATTTAGTAAATTAAGACATGTGCATACTAGACTTGAAAATGGCTAAAAAATGTTAGTGTTTTGTGTTAAGTGATTAAATCTGGAAATTTGGTTTAAATTATATATTGTAAATATTTGCATTAAGTTTACAAATTGTTTGGCATGTTTAACATAACTTAAATTGATTGTCGGTAGCTTTAACGGTCGAAAAATAAGACTTTTAACGCGAACCAACAACGGTTTTGCGAACTATTTTAGAACAGCCCGTAAACACAAATAATATATATACCTTACATAAGTAAATGTATATATATTAAGGTCAAGATGGAATAACTTGATCTTTGACGGTTCATGTCGCGACAAAGCCGACCCGAAAACGTTAAAATTGCTAGTTTTGTGAAATTTATGAATAAAATAAGAAATGAACTATTTTAATAAAATAACTTATCAAACTTGTGTATTTTTCACACTTAAAGTATTTAAAAATAGTTAAGAACTCAATTTTATAAGAAAAAGTTAACCGGTTCACCGATTAACATAAAACCGACAAAACCGACAGAACCGGGAAAACGATTTTATAAATGTGGATAAGTATAAAGATATAAAATATTAAATATTCCAGCAATTAAAATAAAAATTTATAAAACTTAATATTATTATCTGTATTACATTAAAATACATATAGATAACCTTTCACCTCCCACTTTCTCTCTCATGAGACGCTTGTATATTTAATGTTGGCCTGAATGCTACCTTCAATTTCATTCATTCCTTTGTCATTACCACATTCGTTGCTTGAGTCATTGAATCTTTCATTTGAATGCAACAGATGATACTTTACCCTTTCCATCTATCCGATATTGAATCCCAGATCCGTTTCAATTGAAGCCTACTTTAAGACCTCATCTTCAATTCCCAAATCACATCTACGGATTCTAGGGTTTGGCTCCATTAGTTCAGTTTCATATATAAAATGTTTTCCTTCGATGTATAAAACGCATCAACCGAATTTCTATTGTATCCTGCCGCAACGCGCGGGCTCTCCCTATATTAAATAATATAATAATAAATTACTTGCTTATTTGCTAAATAGAATATTTATGCATTAAATGTGCTAGTTGCTACTTGACTTGAATTTAAAAGTTAGAGACCATGTGTGTGTTGGATGGTCATATAGGAATTGGACTTGAACGGAATCGCGAATGTATCGTTAAAACTAAAATAAACACACGAACAAAAGAATAACATTTTTAAGAAATAAGATGTGTGAAATATTTTAAGTTGAAGAAATAACTTAAAATATGAATAATTTATTAATTGTGTGCTATATAATTAGGCCACGAGTCGAGTTGGAATAACTGATCATCTACCGAAACGATGAGTTTTCTCATAAAATCCCCACTTTTAAATATTTTATGATTTATAATTGTTTTTTTTTTTGGGGGGGGGGGGAGTATGTAAATTAAAAAGGTATATATTTTACAAATTGTGTCAAATGGGATGAGTCATTATAAATGAAAAAACCATTAACCTAGAGAGAAAGAGCCTAAAAATATTGGTAGATCTTTCGGTGTGACGCCCCCCCACTCTTCCAATCGCTCTGGTTGAAAAGGTGGGAATATTTTATTATGGTACGTTTTGAGTTTATTATAATGATAGTCATACATGTGTTGTACTCTTTGCTCGTTTACAACTAACACGTTTTGTTTAAGAATATATAACAATGTTTGAAAAAGTGGAAATTAAATTCCCATTGAAAAGAATGGTGAATAATAAAAACTATCATTGATACGAATGATATATAAATGGGTGTAAAAATCGAGAACTGTTATATCCCAGATTTAAATTGAGAAACTCACCAACATTCGTGTTGACAAAATTATTTTCATACGTTTCAGGTAAATGTGGAATATGAAGGCATCGCGAGGGATGGATGGGATGGAACCGAGAACGCGTGTGTTTTGATGATGTGGAACTGTAGGCTTGTAATAATAATAAACTATGTAAAATATGACGTGTGCACTCTGATGAATAAACAAGCCTTTTTATATATTTAAGCATTCTGTTTCGTGATTTGGCTATCGACATCTGTCATTACCCGAAATTAACTTAGTTAAGTCTTCCGCTGCTAAGATAAGAGTTTCGGGGTGTGACATGTGTTCTCCTATGGTTTTGGTCAGAGGAATTAAAAAGTTCGACGGTGGTGGGTGGTTGATCTGCCTCATCAGGCGGTATTCCTGTATCTAATCGTTTAGTTTATCTACTTCAGTAAAGTGTTATTTGAACCATAATTTTACTTTCTAGCTATTTTTTCCTTCCATGATAAGTCTTTAATCGGTTATTTGATCTATATTTTTGTCCATATCATCAAGTTTCCTCATAAAAATATGGATAAATGGTCGAGGAAACAACCTCGATTGGCCTAGGACGTGCTTGATTTTGCTCGTATGCCTCCACCAGAGGTTTAATTTATGTAATTTTGTTAGGTTTTGTAACAAAATTGTTTGTATTTGAGTTACTTTACGATCTGGTTAATTTCACGGAAATAAGATCCTTTTGTAAATTGTAATTTAAAATTCAATTTATATAACATTTGATGTAGTCGTATATGGGTAATTTATGTAAGAGATGTTAAATTTGTAAATACTTATGAGTAGACTCAAAAAGCTTGGATCTGTTTTTGCATCCTCATACGGAGTTAAGGGTTTAAACGACTCGATCAGAGCCTAAGCTTTACTAGGTTCAAGCTTTGCTCATTTCGAGCTATTTTTCTAAAGTTGGAGCTCAGTTTATGAGTCATTTATTTTAGCTCGAGTTTGGCTCGTTTATTATTCTACTATGTATTACAATGGGTTCCAGGACTACAATTTGCAATCACAAAATTGGAACAGTGACTTTAAAGTCTCTTTATTTTTTTGTATTATACTATCATTTTTATTGGTAATTTCATTATATATTTTTGCTAATTGTTTTCATATGACCATGGTTAAGGCTTATTATCGTGGAAAGAAAATTGATCTGCCAAATTCAGAATTTAGCTTCTAGACTCATCTCTACTCATTGACATCTCTACTCATCGACACTCTACGTCAGTCCATGGATACTTGAAATAGTTTTTTGCATGTTTAGTATATTTTACATCTGTACGTTCATTGAATGAATTATGCTCTTTATTCAGGCACTAATGGAACAACAACTTGTATGCATGGCTTCCAGCTCTCTTAAAAGCTCAATAAACTCCACTACTGGTAATTTTTGGTTGGAAAATTGGTTTTAAATACTCCCAACTATACCTTATTGGCAAATAACAGGCCCAACTTTGCACTTGGGTGGTGGCGGTCCCAACTAAAATGGTATTTGTTTTTAATGGCCCGTAACTAACGTATGACTAGCTCCGTTAGTTTGTTGCTGGCAAACCTATTTGTCAAAACTGTACAAACCCGACTCTATCTATATCAGATATAGGATCTAATAACGTTTACGGATCTAGTTCTTGATGCTCTTAATTATATATTATATAAATGTGTGTTATAGTGTTAATTGTATATATGTGTATGTATAATATTAAGATGAAGCTTGAGAGAGAATCTGGACAGAGGTTCGATGTATAAAATCTCAAAACCTAAATTAACAGTGGATGAAACCACTATATGTAGAAGATGGGTCTAGTTCGTTACACATTCCATAACGAACTAGTTACCCACTTCGTTAAATTATATCAAATAAACAAAGATAACAAATCACCCCCCTGATTCGTTAAACATCCCTAACGAATCAGGAGGGAACTTAGCTTATAGTCTAGTTCGTTAAACATCCTTAACGAACTAGACGACTATTTTAACGAACTAGCTTAAATATCTTAATATCTTTTACATTAATTTAAAAGATAAATACAACAACGATAATTACAAAGACTCGAGACGCAAAACCATGTACTAACAGACACCCCCTCGTCTTGAGCTCTTTGTCTTTAATTTACTTGAAGCGCTTGCTCTGCCAATCTCTGCCGCTATGAATACCATGTTCATGACACACACGAACAACACATTAATTTACTCAAAATTTTCCGTTCCCTCGGGGAGGGCTAAAATAGGGGCGCTACAAAGCTTGGTTTTCAACAGTTTAAAAGCGGATTCTTGCACGTCACCCCAATTGTACTTAGTGCCCTTGTGAGTCAAAGCGGTGAGGGGTTGAGCAATCTTTGAAAATCCCTCGATGAAACGCCGGTAGTAGCCGGCCAGTCCTAGGAATTGTCGCACCTCAGTCGGAGTCTTAGGTGCTTCCCAGTTTTTGATGGCCTCTACCTTACCGGGATCGACATGGATACCATTCTCGTTGATCACATGTCCTAAAAAGTGAACCTCGCGAAGCCAAAATTCGCATTTCGAGAGTTTAGCATACAGTTGTTCCTTCTTCAATAGTTCCAGAATTACCCTTAAGTGCTCTTCGTGGTCAGTCTCGTTCTTGGAGTAGACGAGAATATCATCGATGAAAACAATCACAAACTTGTCGAGGTACGCCTTGCATACTCGATTCATGAGATCCATAACTACGGCTGGTGCGTTGGTTAGGCCAAAAGGCATAACCGAAAACTCGTAATGACCATACCGTGTTCTGAAAGCCATCTTTGAGATATCTTCCTCGCGCACTCTCAGCTGGTGGTAACCAGATCGCAGATCGATCTTCGAGTAGTAACTCGATCCTTGAAGCTGGTCAAACAAATCATCAATTCGGGGTAAAGGATAACGGTTCTTGACCGTCACCTTGTTCAACTCCCGGTAGTCGATGCACATTCGGAAAGTCCCGTCTTTCTTTCGGACAAACAAGACAGGGGCTCCCCACGGCGATGAGCTAGGTCGGATAAAACCCTTATCCAACAAATCTTGCAACTGAGTGGACAACTCTTGAAGTTCCGCCGGTGCGAGTCGATACGGGGCTCGTGCTATGGGTGCTGCACCAGGTGTCAACTCGATTTGAAATTCGACTTGACGAATAGGAGGGAGTCCGGGCAAATCCTCCGGGAAAACTTCCGGGAAGTCTCGCACAACAGGTATATCTTCAATTCGTTTCTCCTCCGCGGGTTTTCTCAACAATCTGCGCCAAAATTGCCGGATGACCCTTTCGTAGATACTTCTGCGCCTTCATAAGGGTAATGACGCTGGTGGTCATGCCGCTTCTCTCGCCTCGGACCGAAATGATCTCGCCGGAAGGGGTGGTAATATGGACTATCTTATTGTGGCATATAATCTCCGCTCGGTTCTCGGATAACCAGTCCATGCCGACAACGACATCGAAACTACTAAGCGTAAAAGGAATAAGGTCGATATCAAAGACATGACCTGACAGTTTTAACTTACATCCCGCAAGTACATGAGTCGTTACTATAGTCTTACCGTCAGCTAATTCAACAGAAAACTTAGCATCTAACGGAATTGGAGTTACGTCTAAGAGTTGACTAAAGGCTTTCGACACAAAACTCCTATCATCTCCAGTGTCAAACAATACAGAAGCAAAACAATCGTTTACAGGGAACTTACCAGTCACCACGTGCGGATCATTGCGGGCTTGACCCGACCCAATCACAAACGCTCTTCCCTTGCCATTGCTTCCACCATTACTGCCACTTCCATTACCCCCATTGTTGTCATTCTGTTTCAGCTTGGGGCAATCTTTTCTGAAATGACCTTCCTGCCCACATTCAAAGCATCCTTTCGTCGTCATAGGTGGCTTATGTCACACCCGGTCCATAGGCGGAAACAACCGGTGTGCGACTCATGAAAGGTTTTTCGAGAGCGCGGTTAAGCAAACAACTATATGATAAAATACATGGGGATTTCATTCATAATATAAGTTTTACAAAATATCCATAAAAAGGTTTACATATAACATATTGAGATTTCACAGTTATGTCCTGCCGAAGGGAGATATAACCGTGAAAACTCCAAAACATAAAATCCTCATACATGAAATTTCCATAGTTAAACATAAAACCGTAGTGAGACACCGTGACCTCTCCACGTAGCTAAATACCTGAAAGACACGTAAAATAATTTAATCAGTATAAACTGAGTGAGTTCACAAGTTTTGTGACTCGATAAAATGCTTTATAATATAATTCTCATAACGTCATGAATGCAGTATCCATGACTTGCAGTGTAACGTGAATACATGAGTTCGTAACCATTCCTTGACTATATATATACACCATAAAGCCCCACATAACATCCCACGAGTCCACGAGGGAATAAATAAATCGGAAAACTAAGCACCCGTCTTATAAAGTGGCGCGACCACTTACGAGTGGGTTGGTCAGACCAGTAGTACTACCCGTAGAGTTCCTCGGCTATAGTTGCCTATAGTTTATGGTTACAATATATACCGGGGACTTTATGTACCATGAGCGCGCCAAATATCTCATGTACACGCACATTGTAAATCAAGATATACACCATGATAAAACATATTTAAACACGTGTCCCTCGCCCCGAAAACAGTTTAAAACATAGTGAAAATAGTGAAAATAGGGGCTGTGAGACTCACCTTAAATGAGGAATAATGTTCCGTTATACTTGGCGAGTTTCCTGTATTATATCGTATACGTATGCACTTCAGTACATAATATATAACTATTAATACTTAGCCCGATACATACTTATGAGGTGACGGTATATATGTATACTTTTTATACATTAGCGATACGGACGTTAGACAACGTCTTATACTTGTTATGTATATCCGTTATATCCTCTTTATATATATATCCTCCGAGCATTAGGGAATGCTCGATACAAATTATTCGTCGGTAATCATGACGTTCGTGACATGCTTTAGCCTAATAGGTTTTGGAGCTCTCATCGTTAGTCCCCAGGTAGGTAACGGGCCCATCTATGATATATTCAGTTACCAGCCTAGACAGGACGTCCCGACTACCGGCACCTCCACCCTTCCAGTTACTCGCAATGTCCATCACAAAAACCCGTATTTTATATTTATACTTGTGGCACATATATAGGAATATATGTGTATTAATTGTATATATCATTTCTTCATGTATATGATAAGTATTATTAGTATTTTCGTCTTCGTAACATATAGTTATCTTTTACTTTTATAACTCTTATACACATCCTTTGTTTTTATAACATTATACATGGGTATTTTCATTTGCGTATATAGGAATATACGTGTACCTTGGATTTTTACCCGTACCATTGTCGTTATATTTATTTCCATGTTTTGGTGCAAGGGTTGCACTTTATGTTTAAGGTTCACTTTCATTGATACTTTCATTTTTTTATTACTAGTGTTCCTATTTTTATTATTATTATTATTATTATTATTATTATTATTATTATTATTATTATTACTATTATTATTTTTACTTTTATGACAAACTCGATACGGTTTTTAATACGTTAGTTATACCCTTTTTAAAGTTTAACATAACCAAAATTCCATCTTTACATTTATATCATCTTGTTTATTTAAAAGTGGGTTTTACTACTCAAGATCATTTTTACCTTAACTAGGTGTTCTATTAACCTTAACCTTCCTTAAACACCCTTTAAATCCTTTATATCTTTTACTTAACATGATTTATCCTTAATTATATGTCATTTCAACACACTTCAAGTTTATGTTTATGTCTAATCACCTCATTATGTATAAGTATCTTAGGCTTAGTCCATGTTTTTCTACTAAACATTATATGGCATTAGTACCTTGGGAATGTCGGTTTTTGAGCGATTTAAGACGAGATCCAAGTTCCTGTTAACCACGATGTTAAGAGTCTACATTATGTTCAAATAACATGAAATAGGTGGATTAGGGTCAAGTAAAATGATGAGACCGTGGCTGGACAGAATCTGTATTTTTCCAGCCACCATAAACTGTTACAACTCGAGTTTTCGGCTTACCTAATGCTGAAATGAAGCCGGAAATGGATGTTCAAAAGGTGGTTCGTGATCCTTGCGAGTTTCCTTGGATTCCTAAACGAGAATCACCCAAAAATACCAAATGGTTTGTGAGATATGAACAAAAGAAGAGAGGGGGGTACTGCTGGAAAATGCAGTTTCCAGTAGTGACCTTTGAAGGTTCAAAGCTTCTTACCGAGTCTTCCGGGCAGAGATCCGTTCAAGGCTTTCTACCACGGTTTAAGGATTTCTTCTAGCTTTCCAACGATATATAGGGTTCAAGATGTTCAGAGCAGCATTATAGAGAAAACGGGTTGCAAAGAGGCGGCTGTTTGGTGGCCTGCTGCTGTTCTTCGGCCGAGAGAGGAACAAGGGAGATTTGGATTGTGTTCTTGAATGTTTGTGGTGAATTTCAGCTGAAGATCTGATGGTGTATATTAATAATAGTGTAGGGGACATCATCCCTTAAGTTTAGGGATTGAAATCTTGCTAACTCCTCAAGATCTTGTCAAGTGAAATGGTCAAAGGTATGGTCTTTGTAATATTATAATGTGGGCAGATTTTGTGAAGGCTTTTAGGGACTTTGGTTGATCTTGCAAGTAACCAAGATTATGATGATGTTGGTGATGATGATGATACATGATCATGATACATATGGGTGCATGGATAATGGTTTATAAGATTTAATGTGGTGTATGTTCCTTGTACATTAAAACTGAATGGGAAAAGGTTGGGGTTCGGCTTTGGGCTGCAAAAGGGAAGGTATTATGGTCATTTAATAAATATATTGGTTGTCCAAATGTAGTGCTAAGTTCAATCTTGGTTCGGGTCTTAAGTGGATAGTCGTTAGGACGAGTTGATCATCGAGTAAACAAATTATGGAATTTATATTGGACTTGGGTATTATGAGCTTCTCTTAATTTATTTGGTCACCTATAAAGTATTATAGATGGTATGGAACCCGGTATTTATTTCGGTTCCCGGTATGATGTATATTTAAATTTAGCCCGGAGTTATATTCGGTTAAATAGTGCTCCATATTGTAATCCTTCATGGATTGTTTAAATTATTAACTTCATATTATTTTGACTAGTATACCTTTAATTCCTTCATAGTTTCATATCTTGATCGTCTCACTGTATAATGTATCATTGATTTGGCCGGTTCGGCGACTATATTCCATTATTTAAATGTTTATGGCGTTTTGGTCCTAATTAGGGAATTAGGACATTACTGGGCATGGTCTTACCATTACCCCGTATATTGGATCATAGATATATATTTAGCTTGATATATTTGTCACCTCTAAACTATTACTGGGCTATCTTCATCATATAGCCGTTCTCATCGGCACTTTATACAATCCTATAGGTATAACGACTGTTCTCGTCCACATTTCAAGTATACTATGGTTTATACCTCATATAAATTATATAAATAACACGTAATTTTGATCAATTATAAAGATTAAAGTATATGGAAAATTACCGGGTGTCACAGCTTAGGAGCACCCTTTGCCGCAAGGTCTCCTCTACATTCTTTCGCTTGGTGACCCATCTTTCCGCATCTCTGACACTTGGCACGGTCACACTGGCCAACATGATGATAGTTGCATCTGTTGCACTTTGGATATTTCCCAGCATATCCGCTCGAAACCTGCCCGCTACCGTTGTTGTTGTTGTTGTGATTCTGAGTGTTAAAGCTCCGAGTGAATTCGGGCTTACGGTAGTGTTGTTGCGGTGGGAGGTTCGAGGATGAAGATCTGGTGTTGTCGAACTTCCTCTTCCCGCTGTTCGGGTTGCTGTTGCTGTTATTGTCGTTACTCTGGTTGTCACGGTCTTTAACGGTCGAACCCCTAGGTGGTAACGCACCTTGGGTCACAGCCTGATCCGTCAGTTTGTGAGCTAAACGGATCGCTTGTTGGATCGTGGCTGTCCTGGAAGACGTCACCATGCCCTGAATCTGCGGTGCTAATCCATCAATGTACATTTCTATCCTCTTGCTCGGCGGATCCACCATCCGCGGACACATCACAGCCAACTCGTGCGAACGAGTAGTGTAGGCTTCGATTTCCGAACCCACCATCTTCAACGACCAAAATTCTGACTCTAACTTTGAAATCTCTTCTCTCGGACAATACTCCTCTCGCATCATGTTTTTGAACTCCTCCGAGTTCATCGCGTTTGCCAGTTCCAATCCAAGGATCTGGACGTTTGAATTCCACCAAGTGAGGGCGGAATCCTCAAGTGTCCCAGCAGCGAATTTGACCCTACTGGCAGGGGGGCAATTGCACATCTCAAATGCCGACTCAGCCTTCTCAGCCCAACGCAGGAAGCCTATAGCTCCCTCAGTGCCCTTAAACGTACTGGGCTTGCAGTCAAGGTAGTTCTTGAAGGTACACGTTCCACTCGGACCTCCAGCTTGATTCTGAACGTGTGCGGCTAAAGCGGCCGCAACATGGTCGTTCAGCAGAGTTTGGAGTTCAGCTGCAGTCAAGCTGATGTTACCACGTCCTCGTCCAGCGTTTCTTCCAGCCATTTCCTAGAATCACAGTATAAAATGTTAGACATGAATTTTTCTTTCATATATTACACACCATACATGTAATAAAAAGATAGGTAAGAAAGAAATAAGAAACAACATCACATCACAACCACATATTAGTCTAAATAAAAGTTCATGATTAAAACCATTGTATTCGCTACAAAGTATTTCCAATCAATCCTTAAAAATCATAGAAAAATAATAGTTCGGATGGAGACAACCCCTCCATCTAAGTGTCATCATTACTAGATGTCGTCATCTGAGGACACCTCTGAGTGTGCCTCTTCCTCAGCCGGTTCTTCCTCCGGTTCTTCTTTGGGTTCCTCCTCGGGATCTTCTTCGGGGTCTTCTTCAGGTTCCACTACAGGCTCTGCCCTAGGCTCAGCCTCAGGCTCTGCCTCAGGTTCGGCTGCGTTCTGAGCAAGTTGCATTTGTAAGACATCGCAACGCTCTAGAGCTATCTCGGTTCGGGTCCTTGCTTCTTGGAGTTGCTCTTTCAAGTCTATCATCTCAGCTTGCATCTTCATCATAACCTTCATCTGTTGATCGCTAGTCTCTTGCATTTCTTTCATTGCCGCTGCCATGTGGGCAATCTCCTCCTTAGTCTCGGTTCCGTCTTTTAACATTCTGGAAACGCTCTCCCTCGTATAGCGCATGTAACCCACGTCACGCTCCAAGCATGAAACAACAGCTGCGAGAACTCTCTCTACAGGTTCGGTTATGGGTGGTAGGGTGTTGGGATAAGCAGGGTGGTTCGGGTGAGGCAACGGGGGAACTTGTTCGCGATAGACCATACGTCTGATCATGTTAGGGTACCAATCCCAGCTAACGTCGTTTTCGTAAATGCCTCCGGATAGGCGGTACCTCTTCGGTGCGGGAGCTTCGAGTTCCGGGACTACTCGGGGTGGTGAGGCGGTAGGTAACTGCGGTTACTTCCCGTGAGCATGCGTCATCGAATCGGATGATGATGAGGGTGGCGTCGACATTCCTACAGGTAAGCCGTGTATGCGCGCGCGTATGAGTGAAAGAGGTAAAGAGATAAGATTACAAGACTACACAAACCTATGCAGTGCGTATCATTATAACTAATGGGTCGTCGCGGTTATAGTCTAGTATGCATGCAGCTTCTAGTTCGCTATAACCAATGGCTCTGATACCAATCTGTCACACCCTCAAAATCCACTAACGGAGTTTTACCGTCAGAGGGTGTGAACTGGCAGGATCGGAATCATCAGTTATAATCAAACCATAAAATAAAGTTTCAAAACCATGAAAACGTTTACGAGTAATTAAATGCGGAAGCGTATAAACCTTTAACCAAAAGTTGTGTCACGCAGGACGACTTAAAACCAATGATAACTGTTAAAAATAAGTTTGCATAACAAAAGCGTTTTCAAGCAATGCATGTTCCTAAACCGCGCGCCCGCCTCGGCTACCTGAGAATAACATACTAAAAGTGTCAACACAATGTTGGTGAGTTCACAAGTTATATAAAAATAAATCGTTTAGCGTTTGCGTTCAGCGTTTTGCGTTAAGCTTTTTGCGTAACCACGTTACGGCGTTTTGCGTTACCAGATAGTGTTATGTCAAATTATATATCGATAGGTAGCTAGTCTATACAACAAGTATTACTAAGTGTTCGACACCGAAGCTGACTCGTTTAGTAAGTGCCTTGTCACCAGGTCCTCCAGACCAAGGTACGTGTTAGCCAAAATTACACCCGCTCGACCTCTAGTCGTGTTTAGCGTCGGGTGGGGTTTGTCAAACCCAGTAGTACTACTCAACAGTGACTCGCTATTCTAAATATTAACCGGTTCGATGTGTAGGACATCAAATATTTCGTTTGCCACTTAGCCTTTACAAGTGATATATAATTTATAACAAAATCTTAAATGCGTTGTGGAGTATGTTATCTCCCCCAAGTGAAAAGCGTTTGAAAACAGTTTAAAGAGGGGAAAGTGAAACTCACTGTTTGCGAAGAATTTCCCAAAATAAATCACCAAGATGCGCGTCACCGAAAAACTCTCTCTAACGTTCTAAAACAACAAAGAGATTTTTCTAAGTGTCGGAATATTATCGAGTCTCTAGACCCGGCACATAATACCTATGCACATAACATGTTTCGTGTTTCGTTCGTGAATCGTGTGTGACTTTAACAAGTGTTTTTGTGACACATCACATGTGTAAGCAATCATATACGTGTCATGTATTCATAACGTACATTACTAGCAATTTTTCCCGTAAGGGCATTTTGGTCAACAAATAACAATTAACTAGCCATTATTCCCCATAAGGGCATTTTGGTCAAATTATGACAATCAATTAGCAGATATTCCCCGCAAGGGCATTTTAGTCAAAACACGACAATTATCTTGCAATCATTCCCCTCAAGGGCAATTTGGTCAAAACACGATAATAAATTAGAAAGTTTCATATTTCATGCATTTTCACAAAACTCAGCAGCTAGTTTCACCGAGACAGAAATCCTACTAGAAAGATTGTACTACTTCACCGATCATAGCATCTAAATTAATTTACCAAAAATCATCACAGAAGCACATATATCTTAGGTTTCCAGAACATATTTTATTACATTTTTATTCCTCATAGTTTTCTCACAATCATCAAATCATTACAGCAAACTCATAACAGTCAGATTCATGCACAACAGAATGTTATTTGCAATTCCCGTTAAACGAAAAATCCAATAAATGCAAGACAACTTGGGTTTGGTTCCTAACTCAATGAGTCAACTTCCAGAAGTGGAACCAACCTAATTGGTCTCGTAGTTCATGAGATATAACATTTACAACACAACCTAACAGCAGGTCTAACAGCTCAGCTTTGCACAACGTTTTTATAAAATCATAAAAGTTAACTTCTACTTGTCCAAAAATTACAAACTTATACTTTATAGAAACTAGACTCAACCTAGTTTACTGAAGTACCCACAATCTCAACCAACTTTCATGTTTACACTTCGTTACAGTCACTTAAACATCGTATACACATTCTGTCCAGAATCTGTTTGCATCCAAACTCAACATAATAACAATCTATGAACTATCATGCATCCATATAACCCTCTAGACCCATAAACACCATCCATGCACATCAATTTCACATTACATACAAGATTAGGGTTTGTGTTTGAACTCAAATCAAAGACACAACAATCACCATACAACAAGATTCAATCTAGTTATCAAATCATCATCCAAATAACAACAATCATGTTAGCTATGTACATACTCAAAATCGGCAGCCAAGGGTTTGTTATTAACCAAACAAACATCAAAATCAATCAACAAGAATGTAAAGGATGATCAATTATACCTTCCTAGCACTTAGTTCTTCAATCAAACACTTGATTTGAGGGTTGTATGTGTGTATAAGATGGACGGCAGCCAAGGAGCAAGGGGATGAGAGCTCCGATCGGGGTTTTTGGGTGTAGAATAATGATAAGTTAGGGTTAAGTTAAGGATATATTTATAAACACACAAGTTACACTCAAGTCCCTCCACTTCTAAGTTTTACTTTTCTAGCCTAACTAACTTGTTTTCATCTTGAGTTAACGTTTATAACCATGTTATCACATAACACATAAGTCTAACACATAATTATCACATAATTACTGTTTTGACGTTTTTCGTTTATTCATCAATCGTTTGCGTCAACTCGTTTGCGTTTCGGTGCAAATCCCGAAAGACTACACATGTAGTAACTGTTAAGCGTCATTTAAACCCTAGTTTAAATGTAATGAAGAGTGCGTTATAGATTTAGTGATCTTAAGTTTGAATTGACGGAGTTGAGTTAACGGAGTTAACCTGAAATTGACGATTGTCACATGAGGAGTCTTACGATACGACTTCATCCTTCGTATTGTATCTGCTGTCATGTGTTCCAACTTCAATTTATCATCATGACGTGTTGGATCGAGTACCAAATCACGTATAGCATCTTGAACGAACAATTGAATGAAGCGAGGATACATCAAAAACTTAGAACGACGCTTCACAACAGTACAATTTTCTTTGAGATGATCGAAAATCATTTCAGAGAAGTTGCAGGGTTTTTTCAGAACTAAAGCAACAAATGCCGATTGAAGACTAATGCGGCATTCGTCGAAACCCCCTTTACATCCACCAAGGAAATGTATAAGTACATGCAATAAATACTTGTATGTGGGACACAAGTTTGCCTTGTTGTACATGGAATCATCAAGTTCACCAGAATAAAATAATCGTCCAAACAACCCTCTGATCAGCTCTTTGTGGTACTCACTCGGGTCATCAATCGTGTCATGGAACCTCAGCACCCTTCCAACAGACTCAGTTGATACCACAACTGGTTGAGCATTCACTTCAGCTGTAATGTGGTTCTCAGTCTCCACATATCACGTCGTATTCCAAAATTGACGAACAATACTGAATCGAACATCAGGATTAGCAGTGATGGAATAATGAATACGCGAGTGACGTAAGAACTCCAGCATCCCACCAATACGTTCTCGTCAGCAAAGTTTGTACCAATGAAGCCACAAACGTTGTGTCTATTGTCATATGGAAGCATGGGAATATCTTGATCTGATTGTTGTTGTTGTGGCGCACCAACGGGAGGAACTTGATTAAGATTATCATCCATTGCACTATATAAACAAAAACGAGAATCAGTGATAATGAATAATAAGAATACTTCTTAAAAGTTTTAAAATTAAACCAATTTATAAAACTTTTAATTATGAAATATTGAATATAAGATTAAAAATTTTAAATTATATCAAATAATAAAACCTTTTAAATTTAAAAAATAATTATAATGTCATTCGTTAATTATTCTAATTCGTTATAACGAATTGGTAATTCGTTATAGCGAATAAGATATTTCCCTATCAAGTAAATAGTTAACAAATTAGGCTTTAACGAATCACTAATAAAATTAACGAATTATGGTCTAATTCGTTATCAATAACGAAGGAGAATCTGATTCGTTATAATGTACGATTTGTTATCCTGAGTCATGTCATATGTATAACGAATTGGACACGAATGAGTTCTAATTTGTTAAACAGTAACGAATGGCCAGTTTAGCTTAATATTTAACTAATTTGGTCAAGGTCAAAATCACCAAGAACATTGAAAGTCAAATCTGCAATTGAAATTCAATTTCAACATATGCGATGATGAATAACCCAATAAAAAATCACAAAGATCTCGGAATCTCATTGCGATTAGAATGGTATCGATCTTATATACCAAAACATAGTATAAATATGTTAAATTAAGGGTTCATCAAACACTAATAGCCCGACCACAACATCAAGCAATTAACCCATCAAACCAACATATAATTTGACGAAAAACATTATGGTACGATCGTCTGTACCTTTGTAACACGAATATATAATCAAAAAACTGAAAATCGATGATCAATTATTTTGGAAAAATTGACCAGCGTAACAGTATGTATAGGGAAGATGAAAGGTGAATAGTGAGACGAAACACCTTCACGAAACCCTATATAGTCTGACACGACACTCTTTCCAATGTAACAAATCATTTGATTCGTTTGAATTTTGAAATAACGAATCAGGTGATTCGTTATCTGAACTTAACACGTGGCTTAATGAATTGGAGGCAATTCGTTAAAATAAATTTATCGAATTTGCCTTAGTTCGCGTCTAGTTCGTGTAAATATGCATAACGAATTAAACGTCATTCGTTACAGAGTGGCGGAAGTGAATTAGGGTAACGAATTAGAATGCAATTCATTAGAAATAACTTAATTCGTTATACATAATTAATTACTTTTATTTAATTTTAAAGACAATAAATAAATTAAATTAAATTAATTAACTTAAATAAACCAACGAGAACCCATATCTCGATGATCGAATATCTTAACGTGTTTTACGTCTTGTAACACATAACTTAAAAGAATTAAATAATATGTAAAGTGAAAAGGCAAAATCCTTTTAGTATTTTGAATTTTTACTTAAAATATTTACAAAAGAAATATCCGAAAATGAAAACCGAGAATAGAAAATGTTTTTATGTTTTTGTATGGTTTTTCAAAAACACTACATATTTTTGGATTTTTGTTGAGTTTGAGTAAAGAATCTTATTGACCAGATTGCCATTCCATCACAGTTTTATATTTCAGCGTTATTGTGACTGGTGTTAAGTAGGTCAATGATATTGTTGTCCACTTAAATCTTATAACAAACTTTCAAGTATTTCTGTGATATGGTTAGTGGTTCACTTATGGCACAAAATATCAGAAACTATCAGCCTCTAATCTTGGTTCAAGCTTAATTTGATTTTTGCCATATCACCCCAACTTGACTTAAACCATTATAGTGTTGATCAAAATTTGAATTTAAAGAAATTTAGAGCAATGCATCAAGTTTCCTTTACTGTGAGTGAGTAGACATGAGTCCATCAATCGACTTACATACATTGTATCCCATGGGTTCTGTTTCTTATTGGTATTGAAAGGCGCACAAGGGAGGAACAAATGTATGACAAACAGCGGATTTTGATCATGTCAGTAATTTAGATTGTACGAAGTACAGCAGTGATCAAGTTTAATGACTTTGGGTTTGCTATAAAGGCGAGTGAAACATTCATGTTTATGAATACCCAGATGATTAAGCCTCATAAAGACTCACAGTGTCCAGAATCCTAATGCTTGTTATTTGCTTTATTATATTTTTGGGTGATCAAACAACTATAAGGCTTGAGTATTACATTTCTGCCATCCTCACTGAGATTTTTGCTAGAGACTAACACCTCTTTCAATTTGGCTTTTCTTTATGTTTTAATCACTTACTTTACTCTAACAGCTTGTTTAAGACCTATCAATGCACCAATGATTAAGCAATCAGTCTTTTAAGCTTATTTCTTACTGGATATGGGGTCAAACAATCAATGTACTATCATTTTCTCCTTTTGCTTCAAAAACTCAAAATTTTTGAGGAGCATAAAACAAAATGAATTTAATCGCCCCAATCACTTTCAGTCTATAGATTAATGGCTATCCTATCAATCTACAAGTAGATAACAGGACCAATACATGGAAGCATGCTCCACAAACTTAAATAACCGACATAATTTTCAGCGAGAAAATAAAGTAAAATGCTTAACGAACGCCCCAACTACTTTCCATTGTCAGGTAAATGGCTATCCCGAATATTTACGAGAAATTATCAGCACCAAACATATACAAGTATATGTTCTTCAAATATGAGTAATTGACATACTTTTCAGTGAACGTATGCAAAAATCTTTTTGGATTTTCTCTTTACATATTGTCTTTTTCGGATTTTTCTGTACAAACTAAAAATTCACAATCTTTTTGTATTTTCGAATTTTTCCTATACATACGAGAAATTCACAATCTTTTAGAATTTTCGGATTTTAAAATGTTTTTGGATTTTCTAAAGTTTAAAGAAACATAATGAAAACAGACTATTTTTGATTTTTCAAAATTTTAATGTTTTTGGGTTTTATCTATACAAACTAAAAGCACAATATTTTTGTATTTTATATTTTCACCCCTTAAATCCAAAACCGAAAATAAAATTTATAAGTAAAAATAAACAGAAAATAAAGATAGTTATCCTAGTTTCAGGATGTCAGCAAGGGTCTTTAAACCATTTAAACCAAGAAAAAATTGAAAACGCGTTTTGTCAAGAGCTTTTGTAAATAAATCGGTTTTGAAAATTAGTGTGTACTTTCTCAAGATCAATTAATTTCTTCTCAAAGCAATCCCGTATAAAATGATATCGAATTTCGATATGTTTCATTTTAGAATGTTGCACGGGATTCTTGGTGATGCTAATGGCAGTATAATTATCAATTAAAATGGGAGTAGTAAGAAACTTCAAATCGTAGTCGTGAAGATGTTGTTGTATCCACAAAACCTGGGAACAACAACTCGAGGCTGCAACATACTTAGCTTCGGCAGTTGAAGTGGAGACCTTTTTCTGCTTCTTACACTGCCAGGAAACAAGCCGGCTTCCTAAGAATTGACATCCTGATGTAGTAGATTTAAAGTTAATCTTGCATCCTCCATAGTCTGAGTCAGAATAAGCGGTAAAATCAAAGGTATCGTCCTTGGGGTACCATAATCCGGTGCCTGGATTGCCCCTCAGATATTGAAGAATACGCTTGACCACTGCCAGGTGAGTCACTCGGGGACTAGCTTAGTACCTAGCACATAAAAAAACAACAAACATTATTTCGGGTCGAGAGACAGTACGATAAATCAAAGAACCAATCATAGCTCGATTAAGGGTAGGATCGACAACATCCTTCAATTCATCCGGTGATAAATTGTGACCCACGGGAGAGGAGTAGAAGGGGTTTTTCCCGCAGTAATCTTGAATCGGCTCAAGACGCCGTTCACATACTTTGTTTGGTGAATGAAGATTCCTTTGCAGACTGGTGAACCTGCAACCCTAAAAAGAAGTTCATCTCTCCCATCGAACTTGGTTTGCATTGACATTTCGAATTCCTTACATTATGCGTCGTTTGTTGACCCAAAGATAATGTCGTCGACATAAATCTGAACGAGGAGAAGATCATCACCAATGTTTTTATAAAATAAAGTGCAGTCAACAGTCCCTCGTTTGAATCCATTATCCGTCAAATGGTCTGCAAACGTGCCATACCAAGCTCTCAGGGCTTGATGTAGACCATATAGTGCCTTGTTTAAGCGATAAACTCGGTCAGGATAATCAGGGTCTTCAAAGCCACGAGGCTGTAACAAAAACACTTCCTCGTGTAGTTCACCATTGAGAAAATCACTTTTAACATCCATTTGATAGACTTTTATATTCTTGTAAGCTGCATAAGCCAGAAAGATTCGTATAGACTCCAATCTTGCAACTGGAGCATATACCTCAGTGTAGTCAATACCATCTTGCTGATGAAAATCTTGCACCACTAATCGTGCCTTGTTTCTCACGATCACCCCAAGATCGTCTTTCTTACATTTAAATACCCAATTAGTCAGAATAGCCTTTTTGACTCTAGCGGGTTTGTCGATAAGATCCCAAACACCCAAACGTGCAAACTGCTGCAATTTCCTCTTGCATGGCTTCTACCCAAGAGGGATCTTGAAGTGCCATACGTGGCATTGTTGGCTCAACTTGGGATAGAAAACAAGTGAATTTGGCAACATTTACAATTCCAGAGGAATGTAAATCTGCATAAGCACACAATACATTATTCTCATTCAACGAAGCAACTTGATGACGTGTTTGAACTCCCGCATCAAGTTCTCCAATGATGTTTTCCTTTGGATGATAATTATGAATCCTAAGAGTGGGATTCTCAGGAACAACAACATATTCGAATAAGTTAGTGTAATGTTCTCCCAGCTCATGAGATGAATCGTCACTATCAACTTCAATTACTTGATCAACAACTTGATTATCATCTGAAGAAGTAGATGCATTATCAAAGAGAACTGGAGGAGAATCATTATGTGGGTCTTCAGTTGGAGAATCAGTTGGAGCTTCAACATCATTAGAACTTGAAAATATTGGAATTACCAATTGATCTTCAAAGTATGCACGAACCAGGTCTTCATCTGGTTGCTCAGTAGTTGGAGTAAATTAATTAAATAAGCCATCATAGTCAAACATCCAGTCGGGACATTTCCCTTGAGGAGGTGAGGTGTACTTTGACAGTCCACATGGTACCACTCCTCAGCATAACCAGAAGTGAAATTAAATACCCGTTTCTTTGGAGAAGCATAACCCAAGAAATATCCCTCAATGGCTTTTTCATCAAAATTACCCACATCCTTTTTCAACATCGTACAAGGACACCCAAAAGGTTCTAAGTACTTTAAGTTAGGCTTTCGATTATTCAAAAGCTCGTAACTTATCTTTTTGAGTCTTTTAACAGTTAGAACCCGATTGAGCGTATAACACGCAGTATTCACTGCCTCATTCCAAAATTGGACAGGAAGCTTAGAATCAGCAAGCATAGTTCTAGCAGCTTCAATCAAAGTTCTGTTTTTCCTTTCAGCAACACCGTTTTGTTGTGGTACATATGGGGCACTGTATTCTCGATGAATTCTCTTTGTACACAAAAGAAATCCAATACAGTATTTTTAAATTCAGTACCATTGTCACTTCGAATTCTCCTCACTTTTTGCTTGTATAGTGATTCGATCTTAGTGATTAATTTTGAACAAGAATAGGTGTTTGATCTTTCGAGCTTATAAATAAGACTCATGAGTATCTTGAATAATCATCGGTAACTAATAGGCAATACCAATCTCCAGAGATACTAGCACGATTCACTGGACCAAAATGATCCATATGAAGTCGCTCAAGAGGAGTATCAATGGAATTCAATAACTTATATGGATGTGACTTTTTCTTCTGTTTGCCCTTTTTTCAAGCAATACAGTGATCAGATAACTTAAATTTCTTCAAAGACACACCTTCAACTAGGTCATTAGCCATTAAATAGTTCATCGTACGAACATGAATGTGACCCATTCTACGATGCCATAGAATAGAGTCCTTCTTGGTTGCTTTTAAGACAAAACATGTTTCGATAGATGTTGATACTTTAGAGCTCATATTTAAGACATAAATATCATTTGATTGAGGTGATTGCATGACAACCATGTCCTCGGGAATCACATATACAGGTTTCAGAATCAGACATTCTTTGTAGGTAAATATTGTAGTGTATTTCTTGTCACAGATTTGCAATACACTTAATAAGTTATGGTCTACCTTATCACAATAATTGACCTTTTCAAATGTAATGTGACCATTTGAAACTTCACCTTCTTGTGTTATCATACCCACTGTATTCCCAGCAAATACCACACAACCCCCTTGATTATTTCTTACGTTTGTTAATAGGTTGAGATTTCCAGTAATATGATGAGAACATCCGTTATCCATAATCTAGTTTTCACCAGATATGGTGTTGGATGTACCCTACACACAAAAGAAAATGATTAGTTCAAAAAGGCAGCCCAGGCCTCAGTCTTGGGCACCTTTTGGTTTCCATGAGAAACATTAAACTTAGCCGAATTCAACTGTTGTTCAACAACTTATGAATAAGTTACAGGCTTCTTAGACTTTCGTCTCAGATAAGCATCTTGAACGACATTTGAGTTCACGTTCTTGCACATCGGTTCAGTTGTAACAAACTTTGGTTTAACTTGACCATAAGTTTCATTCACATGAACAACCTTTCTTGGATTCACATTTGAGAACATGATACTAGTATCATCATCACACGGCAAAGGTCGCTTTAAAATCTCCTTTATGAAAGGAACTGGTTTCGATTGGTCCTTGACAAATGAATGAAGATTCTGAGATTTCTTCTGTCCACAGTTTCTTACAACATGACATTGTTGACCGCAAAGAAAGCAGCTTCGCATGTCCACACAATCAGGTTGAGATTTAGCAAAAAACAGATGCCATAGAAGGATGATGACTCACGTTCTTAGTAAAACTCTTAGCCAATTCATCAGACGACACCGATTTCTTTTTCAAATAGAAATCAAGATTAGAGCAGTTTGAAAAGCTTTGCAAAGTGTCGGTTCCAGTAGATTTTACAAACTGAACTTTCTTAGCATTTTTTAAGACTTGTTTAGCTTTAACTAGAGGATCTTATGTGTTTGATGTTTTGGCAGAAGCCTACTGACGTTCAAGATCTTGAATCTTAGAGGTTTCATTGTGAAAAACACTTTCAATCAGTTCCGGTTTAATGATACTAATTGGGATGTCTTTCTCAATGAACATCATTTCTATTCCTTTTACTTTAAACACACAACTAGTTGGTGGCTTGGAAACATTAGGATTGATGAAACGTAAGAAATCCTCATCAGAAATTTTGAGCTTTTCTGATTTCTTAGCTTTCAATGATTTAACCTTAACATGATCTTCTTGTCTCACCTGAGTTGTGTATGAACCATACTCAGCCTCCTCAAATTTATGAGGTTCACAAAGAATGTGATCAGAACTTGGAATGTTCTTGTTCTTTTGTATTATTTCAGGTACAAACACATCCTCAATGATGACTTATCAACATTTTCATGAAAGACTTTGTTGCTTTGAACATGAGGTTTTTGAGTTGTAGATTGGGCTTTAACAGTTTCAGGTTTAACTGGTTTAGCTTTTTTGAAATCATAGGTTCTTTTACAATCACATCCTCTTCTTTTCTAGCAAAAGGATTTTGTTTGTAATCATTCTGAAAAGGTGGTGGAATTTCAACAAAACCTATGCCTTTATTTAAATCTTTTTTCTTACCAGATACTTCTATTATTTCGTTTAGCAAAAAGGAAGAGTTTCTAAATTTGCCAATTTGTTCTTTAACTCGAGAACCTCATTCTCAAGTTCGGTTATCTTTGATCTATGTTTCAAAATTTTTTGAAACTTTTGATCATTGATCGTCATTTTAACAGATAACTCAGCCTTGAGATCATGGTTACTTGTCGACAAAGCTTCAATCTTCTCTCGAGATCTCATTTGATTTTCCAGAGATTGTCGATAAATATCCATTAGTGAAGCAATTTCTTTCACTAAACAGTCACTGTGATTTTTCAAGGAATCTAACTTAGTCTTATTTTTCTCACATTCAATAAAAGGAACAGAAGAACTAACCTCATTGATTTTGGTCATGCATGAAAAAGTAGTTGGAAGCTTTCCACATGAGTCGTCAGAATCAGACTCAGTTTCATTGTCGGATGATAGCTCACTCCCACTTGCATCTTCAAAAGTTTCTTTTGACTCGAGCATTGCCAGATTAGCTAGATTATCATTACACAACAGTCTTTGTGACCAATCACTTCCATCCATGTTGGATAGCATAGCTTGTGACCCAGAAGAAGATGATTTAGGTCCAGAAAACTTTCCCGCATCACTTCCACTTTTACCGGATGAATTCTGATCTTGCTTTATGGGACCAGTGTACTCCTTCTTGGCTTATCAGATTCTTTAGCAAAATGCCCAAACTCTTGACAGTTATAGCATTTAACCTTTAATTTATGAAAACCAAACTTCTTGTTTAATGATGGAAGATCTTTGCCGGTTCTTTGCATAAACTTTTTCACTTTCCTGACAATCATAGCCATATTCCACTTCAAGTCCATAAGTTCCAAATCATTGGGATCAATTTTATCATAGTCTTCATCAGTCAAATCGCTCGTTGCAATTTTACTACTAACCAAATTCTCGCATGAAGTCATGAATGCAGACAAGAAAGAAAAGTTTTGTTCGGCCTCCCTCATGTTCACACTTGGTTGTGATGAGAATTGATTTGCACGTGATGAATTTCCAGACCCTCCAGATGAACAAGAAGCACCAGATGACCCATAATTTCCAGCAGTATAGAAAAAAACACGTGGATCACCATAAATAGTTGTAGCATTATCACTTGCATTTTGTGTAAGAAATGCGGTGATAGGAGAAATGGTTGAACTCAACGGCATACTTCCACCATAAAAGTCAGGATCTTGATTATCCTTAGAAGACTTTTGACATTTAAGATCGTATTCTCGTACTTCGATCTTTTGTACGAATTCAGATGCTCCCAAATCTTCATTGTTGAAGTAATTATTCACTTTCAGAACCATCAAGAAAGTCGAGTAAGAACTCGGTAAAGCACTTTTAATGTTGTCAATCTTTTCAACTTCAGAAGTTTCCAACTTCATCTTGTCCATTTCAGCTATCAGATGATTAAACCTTGTTGTCATCACTTTGATAGTCTCACCCGTAAGTAGATTAAAGTTTCTAAATTGAAACTTCGGCATAACCTTCTTGCTTTCAGCGGTGTTACCCATACTCCTCATACGAATGTGTTGGAATAATGAAGCACAAATCATTATGCTACCAACTTGTTGAAAAATGTTTTCGGGTAAAGCCATTGTAATAGTAGAGTAGGCTTTTGTTTCAATCTCTAACGCTTTCTTTTTTTCTTGAGAGTATTGAGAAATGGCCTTAGGTGTAAATCCGATAGTCTCATCTCCAATCATTGGAACGGTATAAACCTCATTCAAGCAATACGAACTATAAGGGTGAACCAACCCTAGGTGAGCACGGAAGAGGGGTTCCCACTTAGCAAAATCGATAAATTTCATTAAACATAGACATTTTGAATGAGATCCGATCTCGGTGTCCAGTTTTAACATTTGCTGCATAAGCATATTTTGGGAAGCTAATTCATACATACCTGCCATGTTGCTAAATAACAATACTTTCAAACTCCAAGGGTTAAACTTGAAAATATATCAACTAACAGTGAACAGTGGTTTTAACGAACTGTAAACAGTAGTTAACAAATTATGAACGGTAACGAATTAGAAATAGATTTTAACGACCCGAGTCAACGAATTAAGTCAAAGTTAACGAATTAGTTTGACGAAGTAGGTCAACGAGTCAGTTCAACGAATCAGATTAACGAATCTGAATTCAACGTAACGAATTAAGAAGACGAATCACTAAGTTCCCTTAACGAATCAAGTAACGAACCAATAAGGGAAATCTTAGCGAATTAAGATAACGAATTGCTACAGTTGATAACGAATCAACTATAATGAATCAGGTTGTTAAAAACGGTTGTAACAAACTCCGACAACTATTGCCACGTGGCAAAAGTTGTTGGAATTAAAGTTAACGAAGTGGGACACGTGTCACACGAATTCACTGACACGAATTAGAACAGATAACGAACTGAGTAACGAACCACACACGAATTAGCGAACAACAATAACGAATTGGCTTAAAGTTTAACGAATATTCAAACCTTCAAACCTTCATCATACATTTCCAGAATTCTGGAAAAAATATGAACACTCAACCAAGTCACAAATCCGTAATACTACCTCAATACATAACCAAATCGTTCACTTAACCTATCAAAATACTCGGAATCCAAAACCAAAACACTCGTAACCCAAATCAACTTAAGTCATTTCCAATTTGACCAAAACAACTGCTCTGTTTTCGGCCAAGACAGATCCAAATCAATACCCACAAAAACTCAATCCAATTACCAATTCTTAACTACAACCACTTCCCAATACCTTAACGAACACATACTAACCAATTCAATCCATATTCCGATCAAATTCACACTGAATTTGATCCAAAATCAAACCGGAAACACAATAATATCAAAATTATACCAAATAGTCTTTAATTAACATATTAATAGTCAAATCCAGAGCAATCGAGCAACCGAAAGCTTTGATACCACTTGTACACACCCGGATCTATCTATATCAGATCTAGGATCTAATAAAGTTTAAGAATCTAGTTCATGATGCTCTTAATTATATGTTATATAAGTATATGTTATAGTGTTAATTGTATATATGTGTATGTATAATATTAAGCTGAAGCTTGAGAGAGAATCTGGACAAAGGTTCGAAATATAAAATCTCAAAACCTAAATTAACAATGGATGAAACTACTATATATAGAAGATGGGTCTAGTTCGTTAGACATTCCTTAACGAACTAGTTACCCACTTCGTTACATTATATCAAATAAACATAGATAACGAATCACCCCCTGAACCATTAAACATCCTTAACGAATCAGGAGGGAACTTAGCTTATAGTCTAGTTCGTTAAACATCCTTAACGAACTAGACGACTACTTTAACGAACTAGCTTAAATATCTTAATACATTTTACATTAATTTAAACGATAAATACAATAACGATAATTACAAAGACTCGAGACGCAAAACCGTGTACTAACAAAAACCTTGATTACATGGCGTAATACTTCGCAACTAGGCATAATAATAATAATAATATAACATATATAGATAATAATAATAATAATAATAATATAACATATAACATATATAGATAGGTGTAGATCCACATCATCGGTTCACCGTCTCCTACATCCCCACTTCACCATCTTTTCGGAGACATTTTCTCTACCACCCTCACCATCTTCCAACGAGTCTTGATATGCCGCTATGTATCCAAAAATACCTAAATTCGGCGACTCATAATATGTCGCTATCTTCCTCCTCTCTATTTATTCTCTAAGAGCCACCACTGCACCACCGTGCCATTGCCACTAGCAGCCCCAGCCATGGTCATCACCTGCAACCATTGCCGCTATCTTCCTCCTCCCTTGTCACACCCCAACCTACGACGGAAATGCGAGGGGCATGAACTGATTGCTCACAGCTCTCAATGTACTATCATGAAAATTGATAAATGACAATATCTATTTAAATAAAACAATTACAGTTAAGTACATCAAGTATAAAGATATTACAACAATGATCAATTAAGTTTGTATCCTAAAAGGGCATCTCTACGTGATCTTCATCTTGCTAAACAACCAAGCTGATAACCTACAAATGTGTATAAAATATATTTTTGTCAACAACACATGTTGAGTGAGTAAAACACCAATTTAAGACACAACAGTATTAATATATAATAAATAAATAAATAAAGATGCAAATTTTTCCTTTGATAATAAACATTTCAATCATAGCATACAAACAATCAACTTAACCAAAAGAAAGGGCTAAACCGCTGCCATGCGAATTGGCATCGGTTACCAAGAATGAGATGCCGATGAAACCATTTTCAATGCGTCGGACGCCGGCCACTACGACAGTCGTATGATCATACTATACTGAGAATATGTTGGACCTCTCCGAAATGTATTCAAATAAAGCAAGTAACCAAATAGCAAGTTAGGCATAAATTGATATGCACACAAGGATTAAATAGTTGCGATTTTGAATACTAGATAATAAATAGATACTGTAAATACGCATATGTCCCCAAAAGGATTTAAAATAAGTAAAAAGGGAGTGATTACTCACCTAATAGGATGAACAAAATATAAGTGATGGTGTGAGAAAAATAAATGCTTCGGGATATATCGTCAAGAATTCATAGTTAAATAATGGTAATATGATTAATTATAAACGATATAACATAATTTAATAAATTAACATTTTGATGGAAATTGAATTGTGTTTGGGATTATAATATTATTGATTGAATTATAAATTTCCAATATAACTATTTTTGCGAATATTAATATTATTGATTATCACTTATAAGAAACATTACTCTTGATTATCTATAAAATCACCCTCTGTTATTTTTTATAAATACATAATTTATTACTTAAAAATTTAAACATTTGAGATATAGGATATTCTTATAATAATGATTAAATCTAAATAAATAAATAAAATAATTATAGTAATACGTAGATAATGAAATATAATATGTAGTAAGATATAAATAAATAGTTTGTTTAAATCTTCTAAGAAAAATCTATTTATTACGTTTATTAGATATAATATATATATATATATATGAAAACTTAACGAGAGTAATTGATAAAAACGTAACTTAGTAACGTTGGTTTAACAAAAATAATGTTTGTTTTATTTTTACTAACAATTATAATAATTATACATCATTTAACAATTAAAAATAATAAATAAATAAATAAATAAATAATAACAAAAAATAAAATATATTGGCCAAATCCGGCCACTGTCGGATTCGAACCCGGGCAGGTGGCCAGCACATACTAATAACACACAAAAACAACCATCTGATCTGCGATGATGGCTGGTTAACGTTTCAGAAAAGTTCATTAAGTACATCAGCCCAAAAATACCCCCAAACCCTATGAACCCTAGATTCTGCAATTGATTAATTCGTGAATCGCTTGTTTAATTGATGTTAGGGTTACTGATTATAGATTGAAAACGAACATGTTGTATTACTTAATTACCTGTCTAGAGGTCTAATGATGATGAAAGGCTATAATGAACCCGACGGTAAGAATGGGATCAAAACATGATACTACAGGCTATGATAACACAATTCGTCTTAGGGCATTAGATGACGAGGTATAATATAAGGTGTAGACGCGAGGGTGTCGGTCCCATATAGCTCACTCATTAGCTCAATCGTTCAGTGTCGTAACCCACACTCACGTGTTGAAAAGAAGGCTACGACATACTATTTTGTGAAAATAACAAAGGAATATTAAAGGAGAAATCAATAATACCCTTATTGTTGCTAATTCAGACAGAAAATGTAACAAACACACAAAGTAACTCAAAAGTTTTCCATATATATTGTGAAGAATACAATGAAAATCAATTAAGGTTTCCGTACAGGAGTGAGACAGCCTTAAAATCACAATATTCGCTTAGTCTATTCAAGTGTAAAAGTCTGTCGTAGGCGTGCCCTAAATTATTCCTTTTATAGGCATGTGCTGACAACTGTCATTCCTTCTAGAAACCCTAATTATAGAAACATATTAAAAAACGTATTATAAAAATATTTAAGTGTATATAGGTCTTCGAGTAAGCTTTGCAGCTTTTGTCTTTGTCGAACAGACCTTGTAACCATTAAGTGTGCTGGGGAACACTTCTCCGAGTAAGCTTTACTTAGAATATTTTCATTAGAAAATATTCATCAAGCAGACTTCAATCTTCTTGACCTTATTAAACTTTGCTCGATAAGGACCTATGAGCAAACTTGTTCTTCAGAAATCCCTTCAACTTTTTGTTAACATAACTTATTTGAGCAAACTCAAGTGTGTTGGTAACACTATAGCATGCTCGAGGTTGAACCTTTCTTGCTAGAAGTCCTTAAGTAATTTATTTTTCAACCTCCTTCAAGCTTGTTGGGACCACTGTTTATTATGAATAAACCTTGCTCGATCCACCAAAATACTTGGTTTTAACTTGGTTTAGTCAAGAGTTTTCTCTGAAACAAACCTTGCTTGACTTGAAGAACAACCTTGTTAGATGAAGTGTAGTTTGCTCGAATTAACACTTAAGAAGAATTCCAGAAGATAACTTTGCTCGAAAAGCAAAATACCTTGCTTGACTAAGTTTAAGCTTGTTGGGATGCCTGAGTTTGCTCGGTTTCCATACTTAGCCATCTTCAGGGAGGTTGAGAAGATTCTAATCTTCCTTAGGTCTTTTCTCATCCCAACACTCTCCATCTAGATTGGAACATCCTCAGCTATACCAAAACACCTCTTAGGTTACATACACTTATCAGAAATACACATCAAATTTTGAAAAGATGAAATTACGTAACACAATCAAGAAAAATTACAAGTTGGAATTATGTCCCAATGACATTACAAAATCAAGCCTAAGCTATAAGCAGTATCTTCATCTTCTAGAGCTTGAGGCATCACTTCTTCTGTCCAATCTAACACTTGCGGCCTTTTCTTTGAATAAGAATAACTCCCTGTGGCGAGGATGATTGGGGGGCAGAGTCCATCTGATTATATCCTCCAAGTCCTTCACGTGAAGAAATTCAAGATCTGTAACATCCTACTTTTGATTATAATAATAAAAGAAAATTTTGTTTATTCAACAATGTGTCCTGTATCGGTCTAGATAATAAATTATAAGGGGTGGGCTTGGACTTTAGAAGATGGAATGAGAGATGGAATGGGCCTTAGGTCTATGGGCTTAAAGGAGTATAAACACCCCTTAAACGCTAATCCTTTCCATTTTTATCTCTCTTTATATCATAGCCTACACCTTCAAAAACACACACAAACACCCTCCCACATCCGGATCCAAGATACGAAGGTGAAAACCCGAACTTGTTGGTGCTACAACATCGTAACAAGCCAAAAACCAACATGAAGACTTGATCGTGTTCGCAAACAGACTCGTTAAAGGTACGTTTATAACGAAAACTTGTTCGGTTCGCTTAGTAATCCTTGATCTAAGTATAAATGGTAAAAAACGAATCCAACGCAAAAAATCTTACTAAGATTGGTTAACATTTGATGGGTTAAACGGCAGATTAAAGAACTGGGTTTAAACAATGACCAAACGCACCGTTTAAACATAAAGATTGAATGTTTGGATGAATAGGGTTGTTAGGCGTTGTGATTCCGAGCATATTGGTACCAAAATCGTGTTGTTTCGTTGTGATTTGAAGCTTAATCACAAATCTAGTGTTGTTGACTAGTTAGGTTAGGGTTCATATCGATTTTGACTTTGATCAATCATGTCAAATTTAATGAATACTGAAGCTTATTCGTTATAATTAACGAATGGCTAGCCATTCGCTAAACATTCATAACAAATGTGGTACATTCGCGTGCACTGTAACGAAAAAACCCCTCTTTCTTCCTATAGGAATCACGAATGAACTTATTCATTCGTGATCCATTCATTCGTCATAAGGACACAACGAACAGAGCCATTCTCTATAGGAACCTTCGCGTGCTCCTGTAACGAATAAGCCTTACATTCGTCTCAATGAAAGCACGAATGGCCTTAGTCATTCGTTATGTCCAGATAAGGCCATTCGCCATAACGAATGGGACCATCCGTCATAGCGAATGGCATAGCGAAAGACACTTAGACCAGAATGAAGATTTCATAATGAATCAGACCATTCGTTATAACGAATGAAGTCATTCATCATAGCAAATGAGTTAACGAATGCCATAGCGAATGAGTTAGCAATAAAATATTATTAAAGAATTATAATGGAAATTTTTTTAAGAATGGTTAATGAAATTTTTTTTTCCAAGATGACCTGGACCCTACTAGGGGTTGCCGCCCCTAGAACCTCGCTGCCAGGGGCGCTTCCCCCGGACTCCCGTTCGTTGAGGGATTCATTAAACTTGAAATACGATATGGATACTAATAGTTTATTGATACATGTAATCGTTATACAGTTAGCCGTGCCCATTTAAAGAAAGGAGTTACCATTAACTCTGAGAGGAACCGAGTTCAGGTGAGTTTCTAGCCCCATTTGCTTGTTATGTTTTCGGGGCTTTGTGCATACTCGATGTGATTAGTTAATACACTTACCTTAAGTGGTAAGTGTATGCCTTCTATGATGTTATGTATGAAGGAATGATTGACGGTATGGAACGATCTTCGGATATTGCATGTACCACCAGGTAATAGTGTGATATGTTATTGCTTTACGAATGATATATGAATGATATATGAAAGTTATGGAAAAGACTAAGTGTATGTGTGAAAGTACATAAATTTAGATATCAAGAAGACAATGTATGGTTGTATGGAGGTATACTTAAGGACTTGCATACCCTAATAATATATGCGAAGGTTATGGGTTTGCATACCCTAATAATGTATGCGAAGGTTACAAGGTTGCATACCCTAATAATATATGCGAATCTTACAAGGTTGCATACCCTAATAACATATGCAAAGGTTACAAGATTGTAGACCCTAATAATATCTGCGAAGGTTATAGGGTGAAACAATCTTTTAAACGTAGAGATAATTACGTATGTATAAGTAAGCTAAAACAAGAAAGAATGAAAGTATGATAGAAAGAAAGTATGCATGTACGAATGAAAGAAAGGTGAGTGGCTAAGTATGTAATATGTTTCTTCGGATACGTATATAGGTCAGTATGTGAATGTATTGTAGGTGCTGAAGAGGTTGGCACATGAAGATTTGTCATGATGCTTGATACTAAATTTTATGATATGTTTTAAAAAAAGACAAGTTTTGGATGTTTGTAATGAAAGGTTGACTTTTATTATTATTTCCTGAAAGTTTTATTTCACTCTGATATTTAGAACTATGTTTATGAGTAAATCCAATGCTAATGTAGGGCACCGTGAAGAGGCCTTACAAGATCTGTGTCATGTTTTATGATGCTCAGGGCCAGTCCATCTGAGTTTTTAAGAATGAAGGATGGATCTTTAGGTTCAAAGACAATTTGAGTAATCCTTTCATTCTTTTGGACTTCATGATTCGGCCTTGTCATCTGCCTCATACTCAAACATTCTTTCAAGTTGGAAAGAGGATTGTGATATTTATTCATATGTTGGTAAGAAGCTTCAATAAGTCTGGTGTCCAACATCCTTCTCTGCCTTTTCTTCCTTCAAAATCAAAAAGTTCCAACATCCTTTTCTTGTTCATCATAGGGAACCCCTTTCTTGACTGATCTCTCAAATGTATGGATAATTCATTTTGTGGTCTTCATGCAAAGTTTTGTCTGTCATTATAGTCATACAGGCTCCGAGTTGCCAATTCTTCCAATTATTCCTTTTTAAAATCCAAGAAATCATCTATGTGCCTCAGTTCACCACTCTTCATTATTACTTTCAAAGAATCAGTTTTTGCATCAAAGTGTAGCCTCTTTGGTAGGTCCACATCAGTTGGTGGCCTTTGTTCAGATTTATGAGAGGCTCTAGTGGTTGGGATTGGGACACTTATAGTGGAGGGCCTAAAAATATACTTCTTTTTAGGAATAGGTCCCCTTACACGCCCAGACTTCTCAAACATTTCAATAATCTTCTCCTTGGGCAACATGACCAGATTCAAATAATTTTCTCTTTACTTGGCCAATGTTGTGATCATACCCATTATTTCTTCATCAGTTGGACCAGCAGAGACAGATCTTTTCTCTTAAATAGGTTCACCCCTAGGTCCACACTGAAATTGTAATATCCTCCTTTATTTAGCTTCTAGTTTTTCCCATTCTTCCTTCTCAGTGTAGAATAATTCTTTTAATTATCCTTTGCCCAAGTTATCAAAAAACCCCTCATCCATGCCCTTACTTAACATCAAGCCTTTTAGGGTCTTGATCTTATTCTCATCCTTCCATGGCTCAACAGGCTCTATAGGCTCTTCCTTCACAATCACCAAGAAAGGAGGCTTAGATGATTTAGTGTTTTCTTGATCAAATTTAGCTTTTTCAGACTCATACATAGACAATTTATCTTTTCTGATCAAGTCCATTGTTTCTTCTCCATTACCCCTAGCCTCCATCAACCTGTCAAATAATTTCACATGTTCATCCTCCCATTGCATATTTTCTTTTTCAGCCAAAGTCATCAGTTTTGGCTTCTTTGTGGCTTTTCCAAAATCTACTCTCCTTGAGATCCTCTTGAAGTGTGTTTCAACTTGTTTCTTGCTCAGACTATCCACCACTTCAATTGACATTCCATGATCAATCAAATACTTACACTTCCCACCATACTTACTATATAGCCTTACAAGTTTATTTTTTTGACCAGCTGATTTATTTATCAACCTCTCCCATTCATCTTTCTTTACAACATCAATTGTGACTTTGTAGGAATTCTCCAAGTCTTCAAATTTCATGTGACTCAGCTTTTTCTCTGAGAAACCATCAATTCTTAAATAAGCCCTGAACTTTTGAGAGCCAATGTTCTTATTTTCTCAAATGAGCCAATGCCCTAAAATTTTTGGATCATTCCTTTTGGCTTCATCCATTATATTTTGAATATTCTCCCTATGCACATCAGTCATGTCCATATAAGGTGAATAAGTGTTGGGTCAAGAATTTGACCCAAATGAGGAGATTTGACCTAAACGAAGAATATGGAAGATTGGAATCTTCTCAACCTCCTCAGAAACTGCTAAGTATTGAATCCGAGCACACCTTGGACCTTCAAGTAAGCTTTTACTTAGCCTAGTACGAGATTTTGCCTTCCGAGCAAGGTTTACTTCAAATAGTCTTCTTAAGTGGATATCCGAGCAAGGTATGCTTTTTAGTGATTTCCGAGTAAGGATCATTGATTTATCATATCCGAGTAAGGTTCACTTTGTCAAGTAGGGTTGTTCTTCAAGACCAAGTATTTTACTCTTCCGAGTAAGGTTTGGTCAACCAAGTCCATGAAGCCAAGTGATTGGAAGACCGGGCAAGGTATTCTTTAATAATTATGGTCCGAGTATACTTGATGAGTTAATAGAATATCTCTAAGTTATTTCGAGTAAGGTTCTGCTCAAGTAAGGTATGTACTCCCGAGTACGCCTTATCAATAAGTTGTTCAACTGACAATGAGCCGAACAGGATCATAGAAGAACAAGGTTGCTCGTAAGGATTTGTCGAGCAAATTTTGATAAGTCCAAGAAGATTGAAGTCTACTCGGTGAATATTTTACTTGTTAAAATATTCTTTAAGTAAAGTCTACCCGGAAACTGATCTCGAGTACACTTCTATGTTTACCAAGTCTGAAGGAAGGCCGAGTACACTGCGTACTTGGAGACTGAAGTTTAATGAAAAGCCTACCCGGAAGACTTGTTTTACACTTAGTTTTATTTTTGAATATGTAATTTGAATATGTACTATCGGATAGGGTTTCTAGAAGGAATGACAGGTGTCCTAGGTTGGCAGGCCTATAAATAGAATAATTAGGGCACGCCGCCAGAGGACACAATACGGATAACACATGACACATTAATTGAGAATATTTTGTGTGTGTAACAGCTGTCCGAGGATTCCTTATAAACCCTAAATCGATTACTCCTTTTGTATGATTAACGTTATATAAATGGAAATCTTTTGAGTGAATCCTGTGTGTGCCTTTGATCTTTGAATACTCATTGCAACGTATGTTTGTTATGGATTCCGCCTTTAACAAACGGATGTCTTTCTAAATACAGCAACCTGTCATTAACTCTCTTGTCAACACGTTAATCTGTGTGAGTTATGACATGATTAATTAAGATCTAGCTGAAATTCGAGGGGACCGACAAGTGGTATCAGAGCTCGATTACTGCTATTTTTAGAAAGATTGTTGCTGATTAAGATTTGAAGAAGAATGAAGTAAGCAGGCACTGTTCGATTGATTTGTGACGTCAGCAGCTCTGTTTTTCATTTTTCTTCCAGATCTACTATCTACCGGTGTTTTCTCTTCCTTGTTTCATTTAAAGTTTTAATCTTTATATCTAAATCTTGTTCTAATCACATCAGACACATCAGATCTGAGCATTCTGGTTTCAGATCTGATTATTTTGAAAAACTTTTTTTATAAGAAACTGATTTTTGTTTTCTCAAAATGTCTGGATATGAGGAACAAGAGGTGTCTACTAACAAGATGCCTAGGTTGTATGGACAGGAAAACTTTATCAAATGGAAGGTACTCTTTGAAGCAGCCGTATGCTACAATGACATTGACATGTGGAACTCCCTCAAGAATGGTCCACAAACTACTGTTGAAGAAGGTGCAAATGCTACTGCAACTGCTGCTATAAGAGAAAAGATGAGAAAGGTGGATGACAAAGCCTTGGCTATGATTAAGATAGGTTTGTCTTGGGAGATTCTGACCAAGATGGCTCATCACACAACTGCTAAACAAATGTATGATGCCATCCTTGAGATGTATGAAGGGAACACTGAATTGAAGAATATTAAGAAGCAAAGCCTGAAGCAACAGTTGGAAAGGTTCAAGTATAGAGATGGAGAAAGGTTGAAGTCAATACTAGAACGTTTTCTGAGTATTGTGAATGAGTTGAGAACAACTGATTATGTAATGACTGACTTTGATTTGAATACAAAATTGCTTAACTCAATGCCAAAAGAATTGTATACTGCTTGCAAATTCATCCTTCAAAAGCAGAATTTCAATGAATTGAAATTGGATGATGTGGTATGTTTTCTTCAAGCTGCTGAACTTGAAATGATTGAGAATGAGATGATCAAGGAAGATAGACCAAGTTTTCATGTTTCAAATGCTTTTATTGCACCAATGGGAAATCTGTCTATCAAGAACCAACAGCAGATTCCCATAATAGAAGAACCAGCTGAACATAATGTTGTGACTCCAAAATCTTTCATTAGGGGTAGCACAAGCACTCAAGGAAATCAGGAAAAGGTTCAATGTGCAATTGATTGATGATTCTGACTCTGCCTCTGTGTCTAATGGAAATGTTTCTAACCTTGGAACAGGACATGTTCAAAGCAATGAGACACAAGCTTTGTTTTCTATGTTCACTGAGTCATATAATGCATTTGTTGCAAAGAACATGATTCACACAAGTGTGGTTCAAGATGATTTAGAACAGATTGATGCAGATGACTTAGAAGACATGGATTTGAAATGGCAAGCTGCTATATTGGGATTGAGAAGTAGAAGGTTGTACAATAGAACTGGTAGATCTCTGGTTTCTGGCCCAAATGAGAGAATAGGATTTGACAAGTCCAAGGCTATCTGTTACAACTGTCAACAGCCTGGACACTTTGCAAGAGAGTGCAATATGCCAAGGAACTTTCAAGTCAATCAGTTCCAACAGCCAAGAAACCAACAACAGTACCAGCAGATGGTGCAAAGAAACAACAACCAGCAGAACTTCAACAATAACCAAGGATTCAATCCCAACAACAACAACTTGAACAACTTCCATCCAAACAGCAACTTCAATCCCAATTTTAACAACCAATATCAGCCTCAGATGAACAACTAGCAAGGTATGCATCAGAATCAAGTGTATTCAATGAACAACACTCATAATCAAGCTGTTCAAAACCCTTCAACTAACAACATTCCAGCAAACCAAAATCAACCAAGAAATCAAGGCTATGTGGCAGTAACAACTCAGCATGAGGGAAGCTTTGACTGGAGTAACCATGAGGAAGATATAGCAGATGATATCAGAAGAGCTAATGTGGCATTCATGGCCATAGACTCTGCATCTTCATCTAAGGTACACTCTGCTCCTACAGTTGACTTGAATGAACTTATTAGTGAACTGAAAACAAAAGTAGGCAAGCTAGAAGTTGAGTGTTTCAGAAAACAAAGTATCATAAATGAGTATAAGGCAAGTGAGATGATAAGTGATGAAAAGATCAAGAGCCTTGAAGATGATTGTATGGTCATTTATAGATCTCAAACAAGATACATCACTGAGATTGATGGTTTAAAGAAAATGTTGATTGAAGAAAAGGTGCAAAACACAAGACTAAAGGTTGAAACTGAATTCCTTAAGAATTTGGTCTCAACTGGCAACATTTGTGGAATTCTGAATCAAGTAAAAGACCAAGACAAGTATAAAACAGTTCCACCTCCATTCAACAACAACTTTATGCCAAAGGTTGACAAAGAAAAAAGATATGCATATTTACAACAATTCAAAAATGTCTTCCAAGACAGGGAAGAAGTTGTTGATTTATACAAAAAGGTAGAAGTGAATGAAGATGGAGAGTTTGTGATTAAGAAAGAAGTGAAAATGGAAAAGTCAATTGGAGTTCAAGTCTCTGAGGATGACTTTGATTCAGATGAGTTGGATCAAGATGATCTGAGTGATTTGAGTGATCAAATTACTGAAAAGGAAATTCAAGCTGCTGAAAAAGGAAGAAAGTATAAAAAACCTGAATCTGTTGACAAGCTTCCAATGTATCCACCAGTCCCACCAAAATCAAAGAAGCAAAATGATAACATTAAAAGGGGACATGTCTCTTTTGACATCTGTGAAAGGAGGAAGATAAACTACAATGCAGTCAGACCACCAAGCAAGACTGTTTTGAATAGGATAAAGCAGAACAACAAGAAGAAGAAGGTGAATGAAAAGACTGATACAGAAAACTTTATCCCAGTTTATCCAATCTTTTCTAGTCATGAAGTGTTGGATGTTGGAGAAGTGGAGACAATGGAAGAATATGAGAAAAGACAGTCAAGGGTTAGAGAAAGCAGTGATGAAGAACCTATGATTATGAAGAAGATTGTCTTTTTCAAAAGCAATGTTGAAAGACAAGACACCAAGTTTGAGGAATTTGTTCCTTTTTCAATTGACTTTGAGGGTTTGAAAATTCAGAAGACCTTAGGAGTCAATACACCTAAGCCAAGTGAAAGATTCAAGAAACCAAAAGAACATGAAGTTTTCAAAGGCAAGGTTTGGTGCAGAAAATGTGATGAATATGGTCACCACACAGATTCATGTCATGAAAGATTCAAACTCAAACCATTTCATGTACCAGATGGGAAAATGTATGGTCAAGACTTTGCATTGTACAAATAGAAATATGAATTGTATTTGGGAAAAGGGAATGTCTGTGGAAAGAAGACAATTAATGAAGAGAATGTTGAAATCAAAGGAAAGAAACATGTGACTAAGTGTGCAAGAAGAAGTAAGTCACCACAGAAGCACAAGAAGATGACAAAGAAGATAAATCAGTCATTGAAGATTAATCAAGACATTCAATCAGTTAAGTCTGATGAATCATATGGATCATCAAACAGTGAAAAGACAAGAAGAAAAGATACTTATCAGAGAATGAAATCAACTGAGCTTACTGGTGATGAGAAGTTCTTGATGAAACATGGATATGAACCACAAGGTTTCACTTGGAAACCTAAAGCAGAAACTAAAATTGAAGCTGTGGCTGATGTAAGAGACTACTCAGAAACAAAGGACTATGTCCTGAAAGAGAATGTCACTGACTCAAATGAGCCTCAATGTTCAGTTTCACTTTTCAAAACACTGAGAGAATGTGGCTATGAAACTGATCATTCTGATAATCTGGAAATCACTAATGCAGATCCTGAATCTACAACACTCACTTCCCAGGCTGTCACTGAAATTGACACTGATAAGTTGCAAGTTGATGAAACTTGCACCTCATCACTTAACTAATCAAATTTCTTTTTGTGCAGGAACAGGCCACTCCATTGAATGACATATGGTATATGGATAGTGGTTGTTCTAGGCACATGATTTGTGACAAGAGGTCACTTGTGAACTATGAAGAGAAATATGAAGGTCCTGTTGCCTTTGGGAGTGATGAAAATGGTGGAAAGATTGTGGGTAAAGGAATCTTGACAAATGGAAAGGTGTCATTTGATAATGTATTTCATGTTGAAGGACTTCAATACAATCTTTTGAGCATATCACGGATGTGTGATAAAGGTTACAAAGTTAGTTTTGATGATTCTCATTGCTTCATCTTAAAACCTAAATTTGTAATACCACCTGAGATGATTATGATGATGGCACCCAGAAATGGCAACTTATATGAGTTGAATATGAAAGAAGCCATTTCAATAGGTGGTGCATGTTTTGTTTCCAAAGCCACTGAAAATGAATCAAAATTGTGGCATAGGAAATTGTGTCATGTAAACTTAAAGAACATGAATAGACTGGTCAAGGGTGAACATGTGATTGGTTTACCTACAAGAGAATTTAAGTTTGATGATCACTGTGATTCATGTCAAAAGGGCAAGCAACACAAGTCTACTCATTAGACAAAGCTCATCAATTCAATTGATCAACCACTTGACTTACTTCACATGGATCTTTTTGGTCCTGTGAGTGTGCCAAGTATTGGAAAGAAAAGATATTGTCTGGTGATCATTGATGACTATTCAAGATATACGTGGGTCTATTTTCTAAGTACCAAGGATGAGTCTGCTGAGTTGATTATGGGTTGTGTTACAATGATTGAGAACAAGCTGAATAAGAAAGTCAAAATGATGAGAAGTGACAATGGTACAGAGTTCAAAAATGGAGTTATGGAAGAATTCTGCACAAATAAAGGAATATTTCAACAATTCTCAGCTCCTAGAACTTCTAAACAAAATGGTGTGGCAGAAAGAAGAAACAGAACTTTGATAGAAGCTGCCAGAACCATGTTGACTGATGCAAATCTGCCTGTCACTTTTTGGGCTGAAGCAATCAATACAGCATGTTATGTTCAGAACAGGGTACTTGTAAACAAAAGGCGTAACAAGACTCCATATGAAATTTTCAATAACAGAAAGCCTTACATCAAGTTTCTCAAGCCCTTTGGTTGCAAATGTTTTCTATTGAACACTAGAGATTATTTGAACAAGTTTCAAACTAAGTCACTAGATTGTTTCTTTGTTGGATATTCTACTCACTCAAAGGCATACAGAGTTTATGTGAAAGATCACATGAGTGTGATAAAGTCATCTGACATCATTTTTAATGAAAATCAATTCAATACAGTCAGTGGTGCAACATGGCTGTTTGATCATGAGAGACTAATAAAGTCATTCAAGATTTATTCTGAAGACTTTGATGATTCATTCTACAAGACCAGTGTGATTGAAGAGAATAAGAAGAAAGAACTGGACTTGGAAGAATTGTGGAAGAATGTTGCTAGAAAAGAAGAGGAATACACTTTTGTGAATATTTTGTGTGTGTAACAGCTGTCCGAGGATTCCTTATAAACCCTAAATCGATTACTCCTTTTGTATGATTAACGTTATATAAATGGAAATCTTTTGAGTGAATCCTGTGTGTGCCTTTGATCTTTGAATACTCATTGCAACCGTATGTTTGTTATGGATTCCGCCTTTAACAAACGGATATCTTTCTAAATACAGCAACCCGTCATTAACTCTCTTGTCAACACGTTAATCTGTGTGAGTTATGACATGATTAATTAAGATCCAGCTGAAATTCGAGGGGACCGACAATAAGCTATTTCATCATCATCATCAGCTTCTGATAGATCCTCAAGGGCATTAATCCTGGGTTCATTCACCTCAAGTTCAGCTTGAACATCAGCAGGTTTCACTGTTTGAATGGGCATGGCATGAATTGGACTTTGCTTTTTCTGTGTAACAGGTTCATCAGGATTTCCATTTTTATCACTGCTCTTCCTATTTCTTGAATATTTCTTTTCATATTTACCCCAATTCTAAAGATCCCGCTCTTTTGGATTTTTGTCTAGATCATTCATGGCTTGTTTAACCCATTTTTCAGCAAAAAATTGATTCATAGTTTTAACAACATATTCATCAATAACCACCTTCTTATCATCATTTTCTGGTTCTGTAGTGGTTTGGCCAGGTAATTTTGTTCCAGCTTATTTGAGATTTTAAATGACTAGGGCCAAGGAGTTGTCGACCTCTTCAATCTGTTGTAGCTTTAACAAGCTTTCAATCACCTCCTGGTCCAACTCCCCCTGATCTTTATCTAATTTCTTCTTTAATTCAGCCTTTTCTAATAAGATCCTCTGCTCCTCAATCTCTTTATCAGTTAATGATTTTGTTAACAATTCTCTCTTCCTCAATTCCTCCAAAATATCATTGTGCCTCTTAGCAGCTTTCTCAACACTTTCATCCACATTCAATACATCGTCACTTTATTCGATCTTTTGATTTTCCAACGGTTGCAATTGTTCTTAATTTTCAGCAATTGACTTTCCCTTCATTTTCCTCTTTTCCCCATCCTTAGTTTCCCTCACCTCAGTTGGTTCATCGGGAAAATTATTTATTTGATCAAACAGATCATTCAGTTCTTCATCAAGATTTTCAACTCCGTCCTCCTTTTCCTTTTCCAACACAGGTTCAACATTTTCTAGATCACCATATAATATATTTAACTCCTCATTATCAGCCATCTCATCCACTATCACATCATCAACCACATCATGTTCAATAGTTTTATCAACATTCTCAGTTACCTCCATCTCTTCATCATCAAACACCTTATCCTTCACAATCTCCTCATCATCATTCTTTTCAACATTATACGCCTGCTCACCACCATCAGATTCATTAGCTTCATAACCATTCTCATCATCTCTGAACTCCTCATCCTCATCACTTTCATCACTCCCATAAATATTACTTAAATATTTCAAAGTATCTATATTCATCATGTTGACTACAGGTGGATGCTCCTCCTGTTTTGGTACAACTGAGGTCTTCTCAACCTCAGTATCCAGGGATTGAATCTGTTGTTGAGCCTGTGCCAACAATGACTCTAACTCAGTGTTCCTCCTCCTCGACTCCTCATTCTCCCTCTTTAAATTGACATTTTCAACCAAGACACCCAAGTGTCTGCAAAATAATCCAGAATGGGCATTAGGGGAAAGAGAGCTGATAGGTGAAATTGGGAATGGGTCAGGAATATTGGTTTGGGGTCGGATGGGTTCATAGGTTGGGCTTTGGAAAATTGGAATCTGTGTTTGGTCATTTTTTTGTGAATGGATTGGGGATTGGTATGGTGTGTTGGGCTGGTTTATAAGGTGGGCTGGTACAAATTCCGGAATATATGGTTCATGTGTAGGCTGGTCTTGAGTTTGGGATAAAGGCTGGTCTAAGCTTTGGGCTTGGGTTTGGCTTAGCTTTGGTGATTGGGTTGGGTTTAAGGTTTGGGTTTGGCTTTGGGTTGGTGATTGGGTAGGTTTTTGGATATGGATTGGTGATGTTGGTGGGGGATGGGATATATGGTTTATGATCATGGTGTTGGGGTGGTGATGGTCTTGGTTTAAGGGTAGGTTTTGTAGTGAGATTGGTAGCGTAGGAATGGGTTGGTTTTGATTCCCCCCTTGAGCCTTAGACACATTCCCTTCAACAGTTTGTTCCACAACGTCATGATCACCTTCATCTCCATCATCATTGTTATCATTGTCATTACCAGCACCTCCACCATCAGCATCATCATCATTATCTGAATCATCTTCACCTTCACTTTCCTCCTCCTCAGAATTCACCCTTGGTGATTATGGAACAAACATAATCTCCTACTTATTATCAAGCAACCATGGAAGTACATCAAATTCAAATGTTGGGTTAAAGTTGCTTGTTGCTGCCAACCTTGATATCATCTTGTAAACGTTAGGATCTTGCAATGCATGAGTTGTTCCTTAGGTTGGTAAATCAGGTATTACTAGATTGAAAATGATATGCAGGAATCACGGATAAACCAAAAATTTATCTTTATCATCCTTTCTCAAGTTCGAAGCCAGTCCTTCAAATATCATTCATGAGAACTTAAACGGCTGGTTGTAGACAACAACCACGGTGGTATTGGCAATGTCCCTGCCCATCAGGGTCCACGAACCGTTCCTGGGTGTAAAACCATGTACAATATGATGAATCAAAAATCTGTAAAGATTAGGAAACATGCCCTTTTTGAACTGCCTCTCGTGGACATCTCCTTGATATCCCATCATTTCTTGAAAGATTCTTAACAGATGATTGGTTAAAAATGAATGGGGGTGTCCATATTATCATGCAATTGAAGACATGCTCTTAAAATTCATTCTGTAATAGTCACCTCATGTCGAGATACAGTAGCCTCAATACGCCTACCGTGTTCATCTTCTATCAGTTCAGCAGAGTTCCAGAAATCAAGCCGGTGATTTCTGTAAATAACGGGGCTTTCGGTTAACGAGAAACAGATATTGGACGCTGCATCCATCGTATCATTGGCTCAACCGGTCTATTGTCATCCGTGATATGGAGAAGAGCGCACATGTTGTGCTTCTTCTCAAAAGGATAATTCATATCTGCACAATCACAGACAAAGACATATTCAAAGGGAAAATTAGTCATAAATTTCACAACTCTGACATGTTTTTAAGTCATAATTCGAAGAAGAAATAAAAAAATTTCTTTAAGAACATGTTCTTCGACAAATTGTTAACGTACACTAATAACAGAGATGTTAGTGAAGATGAAATTAAATCCCTAAATTTGTACAATCAGTGTCGGAAAACAGTCAATTGATGCTTACCGAATTGGATTTAGTGGGCTGAAAATTTTGGGTTAGGATTAAGAATAAACAATTGAAATTCTGGGAGTGAGCGAATTAGCAATAATGCAATAGTGAAGAGAGGGAGAAAAGTGAAATGTAAAATTTTCTAAGTCCCCCTTATATAGTGTACCCTTGGCATTTTTGAAAGTGGGCTTTAAAATAAGTTTGTCCTTTAGTGTGAGAATACTGCCAAAACAAATACCTTAGTAAAAATATCTTTCTTTTTCAAAACCTTGCTCATTAAAACACAGTTCTCAAACCTTGCTCGTCCCAGAGTTTGCACGGGTATTAAGAAGTAATTAAAAATAACCTAAGTAAATGAAATGAAGGAAGCTTACTCAAATATACAAGATTGCTTGAGAAATAAATCACCAGTAAAATAATCAAGTATAAAACATCAGATAGGCAACCTTACTATTAATAAATAATCCAAAAAATGATAACTTAGAGATATTTCTAATATGTCAACCTTACTCTAATACCTTAATTTCACAAACCTTACTTGATTATACTTATAAAAGTTAAGAAATAACAAAAATCAATCATATTCACTCAAGTATATTCGAAGGTTGAGTTTACTCGACAATACTTTAAGAGTGTAAAGTGTGATAGAAAGGACTTGTTATCCTTCGATATACAAGTATACTCTAAGCACAAAGTGTACTCGAAAAGTGAAGTCTACTTGAGATTTTCTGAAATTAACAAGAATGCTTTGAGAACACTTGAAATGTTTTACCAATTAACAACTGTGCTCTAAACAAGAAGTTTGCTCGGTAACCAAAGTTTACTAGAAAACACTTGTAATTTCAGAAAATAACACAAAAACTATGAAGTATGCTAGACAAATACAAATTTCAACAAAAACATGCAAGTTTACTCAAAACAGATATGTAAAGCATATTCATACAAGTATCACATAATCATCAAGTGTGTTTGATAAAAACAACTTTTTGAACATCCAAGTTTACTCGAAAGTATCAAATCATAAAGGTGTACTCGATAATACATGAATAATTCACTTAAGTTCAAATAAGCATCAAGTTTGCTCGAATGAGTTAAACTTCAAATAAAACACCTAAGTCTACTCGAAAGTTGAAAAACATCAAAGCTTGCTTGAAATAACATAAATAATTCTCTTAAGTACAAGAAAGTTTCAAGTTTGCTTTTATGAGTTAAACTTCAAATAAAACACCTTAGTCTACTCGAAAGTTTGAAAAACATCAAAGCTTGCTTGAAATAACATATTCAAACATATTCAAGGTAAAATGCAACACTTTTTGACTTAAACTTTTCTCAGATCAGTTTTCTTATAAAGTTTCAGAGTTTAAGAGCATATGGTGCATTATGAGATCAATTTCAGTTATTTTCTTTTAAATATTTTTATTTTTACTGAATAGATTTCAACATGAGATCATATTAATTAAGTTATCTTTCAATACTTCATTCTCAGCATTATTATGACTAATCAGGCTGGTTAATAGCAGGTCTAGACTTAGCATGAATTTCATTACATATTGGTGATATGATTTTGCATAATACAAAAATGGATAACACTTATTGCACTATGATGTCCCATATCTTTTCTCAAAGCTTATTTGGCTTTCCCTGGATCACCCCAAATTGATTTCAACCCCCTAATATTTGGTTAAAATATTTTTCATGACAGAACATTTAAAATAATTGATTTTTTCTTTTCAAAACTTCAAACATATTGAGGTTTAGCGTTGGACTTACATGCCATGAAATACGGACTAACAAGCCTTTCATTCGAGGTATTAAAGGACTTATTTTATTGCTTCCACCTCTGTAGTTCTATAATTAAACCTTCATGTTTGCATTTTCTTTCAAAATTTGTGAACATAAATCAACTTTTGGTTGAATATAAAAATTTTGCTCACATTTGTTCTTTGTCATATGTATAAGATGTTTCATTTTTGGAGACCAAATACCAACAAGCTCGTGTATGACTGGGTAATCACTTTTCTGCCTATCATTCGGATAGATTTATCTTGAGACATCCATATTCAACAATGTAACTCCACCTAAAGTTTAGCATTTAAATTATGTTTATATCACCTCAGTTTTTACACATCATGGAAAGCAACCATACATATTAATGACTACACTAATAGTCTTTTTAACCTAATCCATATGATTGGCATAAACAATCAATGTACTATCATTTCCCAAAAGGTTGGATCAATTTTCATTTAAAAACCCTTTTTTTAAGCTTCTACAAAGCTTTGAACTGAATAGTCTTATCATATCTCAGCACCATCAACTTGCTCAGTTTGTCAAAAACAATTTTCTTAAAAAAAACTTCTTTTGCAAAATATTTATTTGAGCATACACGTTTGACACATAAACTCAGTTTTGACTCAAGCAAAAGTAATATATTCAAGAACAATTATAACATGAATGACACAATTAACACAAGCATACTCAACATAATGTACATCCAAGACAGATTATGCATAGTCTATCCTATCCTAATTACATCATCACATAAGATTATCCACATATTCAACAAATATCAGATAAGCACGCAGATTCATCATTTCAAATCATTTGCAAATACACTTATTAAGATATTATCAGCATTCACTTAATCAAACTAAGTATCATAGACACCTAAGTCACACAAATAGACATTCAAAGCACACAAGCAAATACCATTCATAGAAACAAGAACATTATAACAACTTTCACTCACAAGACCATAAAGATAATCAGTTAGCATAGTGAGCACACATCATTAATCAGACCTCATAAGAGTTGATCATTCCCGAAGCTCTCAAGAGAAAGTGGAATCCAGTTTTATCCAGTGGCTTGGTGAATAAGTCAGCCAATTTGTCACTTGTATCAACTCTTTTCATTTCAATCAGTCCTTTCTTACCAAAATCTCTGATAAAATGATGTCTGATTTCTATGTGTGTGGTCTTAGAGTGTTGGACTTGGTTCCTAACAATGAACAAAGCAACATTTTTGTCAATAAAGATAGGAGTGTTCAAGAAATTCAAACCATAGTCCAACAGTTGATTTTGAATCCGAAGGACTTGTGCACAGCAAGCAGATGCAGCAACGTACTTAGCTTCAACAGTAGATATTGACATAGTAGTTTGCTTCTTGCATTTCCATGACTCCAGCCTGTCTCCCAGAAATTGACATCCACCAGATGTAGACTTCCTACTCATGTTGCAGCCATCATAGTCACTATAAATATATGCAAGCAGATCTAAGGCTTGGTTCTTTGGATACCAGCCCTAAATCAGGTTTCCCCTTCAAATATCTAAAAAATTCTCTTGACAACAATCATGTGAGACACATTTGGACTTGATTGGAACTTTGCACACATACAAACATTAAACATAATGTATGGCCTTGAAGCAGTCAGGTACATTAGAGATCCAATTTTTGCTCTGTATTCATGTTCATCAACAGGCTCGCCCTTTTCTTTAGCAATAATCTTCTCATGGGTGTCTACTGGAGTAGAAGCAGTCTTCAAGTATTGACATTTGAACTTGTTCAAGATGTCTTGCACATACTTTGATTGACAAATAAAAATTCCATCCTTTTTTTTGCTGAACTTGCAATCCAAGAAAGAAACTCATTTCACCCATAGAGGTCATGTAGTACTTGGACTTCATTACTTCCTCAAACTCCAAACACATTTGTTCATTTGTAGACCCGAAGATGATATCATCTACATACACTTGTAGAAGGAGCAAATCTCTTCCTCTTTTCTTGTATGAGGGTCTTATCAATGGCTCCCCTTTGAAAACCATTCACAAGCAAGTGGTTTGATAACTCATCATACCAAGCTCTTGGAGCTTGATGTAATCCATATAGAGCATTATTTAATTTGCAGACTCTATTTGGAAGATCAGGAACCTCAAAACCTTGAGGTTGAGTCACATACACCTCCTCTTCAATCTTTCCATTCAAGAAAGTAGATTTGACATGTAGTTGAAAAACTCTTATATTCTTTGAAGCAACATAAGCTAAGAAGATTCTGATTGCTTCTAGCCTTGCCAATGGTGAAAAAACTTCTTCAAAGTCAAATCCTTCTTCATGTAAGCATCCTAGTGTAACTAGTCTTGCTTTATTTTTCATTACAATCCCTCTCTCATCCCTTTTGTTTCTGAAAACCCATTTGGTTACAATAGCATACTTACCTCTTTGATTATCTACAAGTTCCCACACTTGCAAATTCCAGAATAAAGCCAACTCCTCGTGCATTGCTTATACCCAACCATTGTCTTTTAAGGCTTGAACAATGTTCTTGGGTTGTACTTGGGATAGGAAGCAGGAGTACAAACAAATGTTTGAATATTCAGATGCACTTCTTGTAACTCTTTCATTAATGTCCCCAATGATGTTTTCAAAAGGATGATTTATTCAACAAAGGAAGTTTGCACAACTAGATCTGTCGACATATTTGAATCAAGACTTGTGTCATTGAGATTAGGTTCCTCAATGATTGTATCAGTTGTTGCATCATTCACTTCAGGGGATTCTTCAACAAACTGTTGTGAAGTTGATGCAACATTATTTCCAATGTTCAAACTTTGAAACAATTCTTCAAAGTTTGGTTGTCTTTCATCTTGTTCTTGATCAAACAATTCTTCAGATTGCACTTCATCGTTAACAACTTGCTCTCAATCATTTTGATTGTCAGTTTGCTCATTATCCATGACATGATTTTCTTGAAAAGGTGGTTGCTCAACATTGTCATTTTGCTCATTCTATGGTTCATTATCAGGAACATTTTTAACAAAGGATTATTTAGCATTTTTGTCTTCAATCTTTGACCACAATTTTTCCAAATCAACATTCTTTTCTGACTTTTCTTCTTGGACATTTGTCTTATACAATGTTTCATCAAAGTCTTCTGGATAAATCTTGATAGATTTGATTAACTTCTTAAGATCAAACAACCATGATGCTCCATCAACTGTATTGAACTAGTTTTCATCGAATATCACATTAGAAGATTCAATCACACTCAGATGATCTTTCACGTAAACCCTATAAGCCTTTGAGTGTGTGGAGTATCAAACAAAGAATATATAATTTATTACTTAAATAATTTAAACAATTAAGATATAGGATATTATTATAATAATAATTAAATCTAAATAAATAAAATAATTATACTAATATGTATATAATTAAATATAGTATTTAGTAAGATCTAAATAAATATTTTGATTCATATATATATATATATGTGTGTGTGTGTGTATCTATACTATCTTAAAATACATATAGAAATGACATAAAAGTAATTTCATCAAATCTCTTAAAATTAAGAGATGTATAACATCTTATGCATATTGGACAACTTCTGATGCATCTTTGACAAATGGGCGGGTCTCCAACGATGTACAATTCAAATTCAAAATTAAAAGCAGATCCAAATCTCTATATTCCCCCAAAAACTGTTCTTTCCATCACATATTGGTGTTTTATTCTCCCTAACTTAACTCCTCCCATGAATATGCTCCCCAACCCCCTTTAGATGCAATTCCATCAATTTGACTCCTACCACGAATATGCCCTCCAACCGCTTCTTCTTCCTAATCCTTGCAACCACTTGTACCATCAACGTTGGGGAGGAGAGTACTTTCATCGATTCATGTTCTCTGCATTTCCATCAATTTAACCACTACTTTTATTGATTTATCAATGCAAAACGTGATAGCTAAGGTAAACCTCCAAACCCTAATCGAGTTGTCAGCTGTTTAAATGCTTGATAAGAATGGATCTGATGTTTATTGGTCGTTTATAGGGTCTAGAGTGATTTTGCTTTTGAATACATCCATGGTTTGAAGGCTAATCTCAATTCCGGGTTAGTTCTTTGTATTTTTCTATTTTCTTCTTCTTCTGAATTTGTTAAGAATTTGAGTTTTTTTTTTTTTTTGAGTTTGTGGGTATATGAGTTCAATTCTCCATTTTGAGCGACTATTTTGGTGTGTAGCAAAAGTGACATAAAACCTTAAATGTTTGATCTTTTTCTATGTTTGTTAAACATCGTCTTTAGATTTTTGGTTCCTTTTCATCTTTGGAGTCTTAGTTTGGTTAATTGAATCGATTTCATGTTAGGTGAGTAAAGTGTGTTTTGATATTTGGTTGAAAGCTTTAAAAAGAAGGTTATGTGAAGAAAATACGGATTTACTAACAACATTTGTGTGTGTAATTTTGTACGAAATAATTAAATGACAGCATATGCAGACATGTACTCATGTGAAGGCTGCGGGTCAACCATATTTGTTAGAATGTTAAGGAAAATGAATGAAACAACTAATAATATTCGTCTTCTTTATGAAATATATGCTATGGTTCGTGTAACATGCCTTACTTTTAATTATTATCATCATTATTCTATTTTTATTGTTAAAAGTGATAGGCTTCTTATTGCAGTTGACCAAAAATAAAGCATATTTGTGGTATATGCAACCAAATTTACAATTGGGCTGATGCTGGTTGTTTGGTAAGCAAGATTGAAAATTCTATTTAGGAATTTATATTATTTTTAATCCAAGATCTAATTTGTGATTATTTTTTCATATAAATGGTATCATCTGCAGAGATCAAAATTATTGATTATAAAGGCATGAATAAGTCATGGAGTCAACATGGGCTTGTATTTCCTTTTCTTAACACGGTTATCGTTTACAATGTCATCGTTCAATATTCCCTTAACTTATCTTCTGGTATTCTTTTTCTACTCTATATTATTTATTTTTCGTTTTTTAATTTATAATTCTTTTATGTTTGACATATTGGTATAACAGATAACTACAATAATCTTTATGGTTTATGGTTTGGATTGATCTCGGGTTAGCTTAATTTATCTTTTCGTTGTTGATCAGAAATATTATATAACATTTAAAAAAAATTTAACTAAAGCCAACTTGATATTTTATGATCTAGGGATGGCAATGGGGCGGGTTCGGGCCATCCCTGTCCCATACCCGATTGTAAAATCGTGTTTTGTACCCGGCTCATTACCTGTTGGGTAATTGTTGGGTAATTACCCATTGGGTATTTGGTATACCCGTGGGTATTAAGTATACCTATTAGTTTGTTAAAAAAATCCTGTTAGGATTTTCAAGTATATTTTTTTACCATTATAATTATTGTATACTTTTTGTTTATATATCAACTATTACAAATTAAAATATAACACGTTACATTCATATAAACGTTATAATATAACTATAATTTTATGTTTTCTATAACTTATAAAAGTGAAAACACGTTATTATATTAGACTGAAGAAAAAACTTTAAATTTCTACATATGTTAATATATTGAATGTTGTTAAAAAAACCTTTATAAAACCAACAATCCAATCGAATACGCAACAAACACAAACCTTCTTGAGGAACGACATTAGGTTAGTATATTGCACTTTCCTTGGTATTATAGTCAGGATCAGTGAACACATTAACTATGTCATACTTTCTTACTTGAAACATCACATGAAAATAAGAGTTGATTCTAATTAAAAATAATTAAAGTATTTCAATAGTGAATTAATTTTTTGCATAAAATGATCTTGGAGATTTTTGGGTGTATCCGTTACGGATGCTTTGGGTTTTAAGTACACCGGTCAGGCTCGGGTTTTTTGTCATCCCTTGCAGAATGCCTCTGATGCACAATGGAAACACTTACCAATTTTAACTACTGTTTGTGGGATTTTTACATTAATGGCTAATATTATTAGTACTTGATTGATTTTGTCTAGCTTAATTGTTTGAAAACTGTTTTCTAAATGTCTTTTACTTTTTTACTTCAAGGATTGAATGGAAAATCTTTATGGAAATTTCCATTCTTGGCTCAATGCACCCCACCAAGTGCTTGATTATTTGCTTTTAATAATCAACATGATTAACATACCTGATTAGGTGTGTTTGTTTACTTTAAAGTTTAATAAATACTAATGTTTGGGATATTAAAGATTAGAGGATGATTATATGTTTGGAGGACTGGTTATAGTGGAACAAAGAATGTATGATTATTCTTAAATTTTGAGTCTGGTGGTCCGAATGGGTATGCTTTATTTTATACTTGATCATGTAGTCCTAATGCTATGATTGTTGTCAATGTACTGATCTTAATAGAAAACACACGAATCATATTTTTCAGGGTTGCTTTTATAGACTTTGCTGACAGTGACGCCTTGAACAAAGCTATCAAACCCAGTGAAACTGATGTGATATTGTACCTATAAATGTAAATGATCAAACGCAAAAGATGATGGACGAGAGTATGGATGTGGTGGGCGTTGTGGCTTTGATAGTGGCAAGAGTGTTGGAAGTGGTAGATATTATATGATATTTTTTTACTTGAATTCAATTATTAAATATGATCATTAACTTTTTAATTTTTTTTCCTACTAGGTGAGCCTCCGGGAGGTTTTAGTTCGTGTGGGCCCATCAGTACTCTGCACAACGATTCTCCGATTTTCAGTTACTGTTGGTATAACCACACGCTGGATGAAATAACTGTCTAACTGGGGATGACAAAAGACATCGGCTTCACAAGGTTTCTTAAATTTTTTACGATGATCTTTTTTAATTTATTTTTAATATATTTGAGAAAAGGATTAACCTGGTCAAACCCGATCATTTCCCCTTAAAAAATCGGTCATATTAGTTAACATGTGAAAGCAGATCTGGTCAGGTTGTTTATCGGTCTAAATTAGTCGGCATAGATTTGGTAACATTTGGATCAATTCGGGTAAAGTGTCGAAACGGGCTGCTTTTGGTCGAGCTGTGGGCACGGCTGATCAAGAAAGGTATCATAGTTGGATCCTATGCACTAACGTGGTACTATTTTATTCTATTCTAGAAAGGTATCAAAATTATTTGTAAATACGTTTCATTGTTACTCACCTTATAGTGGTTTCTTACAATTCATATTCTAGAAACTGTGAATATACCTGCGCATAGAGATTTGGTAGAATGCCATTTTTTTACCCTCTAATGGTGAGTAACAATGAATAAAGTATTAATGACCACAAATTGCATGTTCTTAGTCGCGTATAATATGCACATGTTAAATAAATACTCTTTTTTGCTAAAATTATTTGCTTTCTAAGACATTAGATTTCCATTCTTACTATTCTTCTTTACATTTGCAGGTGACATTGAAACAAAAGCTGTATTGGAACAATGTGTTTACGAAGATTACGTTTATTTTGGGACAGTGTATTTGACTTTTTTTTGTTTATGTAGATTATGTGTTTGTGTTTGGAATAATATGTATAACAATTATAGAACAATGTTGTAAAATTGCTTTATGTTAACTTTTAGTTGACTTTTTTTAAGATTCTAGATATTCTTTTAATATCCATATCCTAATATGATATCCGAAAATACAAATTCAGATTGTATACTTCACTACTTGATACAGTTTCGGATAAAGAATGGTGGTCAAAATACGTAGAGGAGGCCATTGAGATGTTTAAAGCATATGACTGAAAATACCTTATCACAACGCAAGTAGTTAAACACGGATGCTTATTTCAAAATGGTTATGTGTAAGACTTATGTTTTCTTATTTATGTGTAGGTTTATTATAACTGAAATGATGTTCATGACTTACATTTTTTTATTCATATTTATGGTTCTTTTTTACTTTATTGAGTTACGTGATACTTATGGTACTGATGCATCACACCGATGTGGCAAATAAACTAACAAAACACATTATATCACTAGATAATTGATAACCTTACTCAAAACATGTATCACATTGTAAATTAACATTGCCGTCGAATCGTGCGTGCACCTACTAGTATATATATATATATATTATATAATATATATATTATATATAATATATATATATATATACTAGCAAAAATGCACGCGCGTTGCTGCGAGTTCGCACAAATTATCCCCTCGTATTAGTTTGTAGTGCTTGGTGTGTGTGTGTGTAATGGCTTATTAGTGCGAGTGCGCTTCCGCATGTGCAACTGGTTTGTTGGATGTTGTTTTTGGTGCGAGGGTGCACACTAAAATATTATTGTATGCGCGCGCGCACACACACGCACACATTTGTGTGTGTGTGTGTATTGGATACATCATATTTTTGAAATATTTGTTAATAAAGTAGGTTTGTGGGTTTTGTGATTTTTAATCAACATAAAGGATTGGATGTGTGTTAATTTGAGGATTTGGAGTTGAAATTTAGAGTAAAATGCGGTTTTCGTCCTTATGGTTTGTCCAAATTTGAGATTTTAATCTAATACTTTCAAATTTTCGATTTTCGTCCTTGTGGTTTCATTTCACTTGCAATTAAACCCGATCCCACTAACCTCGCTAAGTCTGGTCCTTAAACCCGTCAACATGCCCCTCACGTGAGGGGCAGTCTTGTCCTTTTTCTCCCCAAATAAACTCCAACCCCTAATTCGCAAGCCCCATTTACGGGAGGGTTGGGGTTTATTTGTGGAAAAAAGGATAAAAATACCCCTCAAGTGAGGGGCACACTTATGGGGTTTAACGATCAGACTTAACGGAGTTATTTTGGTTGTGTTAATTTCAAGTGAAATGAAACCACAATGATGGAAATCACAAATTTGAAACTATTGAACTAAAACTGTAGATTTGGACAAACCACAGAAACAAAAATGACAGTTTACTCCAAAATTTACTAAGGTGATGAAAGAAATGCTCAAATTAGAGCCACAAAGTTGTCGGTAAAAAGGGTAAAGTTGTGACCATACGTGATTTGCTTGTGCATATGCATACTAGCGTATGCATATGTATGTATGTATGTATGTATGTGTGTATGTATGCATGTATATATTGGATAGATGGTGTTATAAAGTGTTTGTTACTTAAGTAGCAAAAACAAAAAAAAACATTAAATCCACACTTACACGTGCACACTTCGATTGCTTCAAATGACATTTTATGATTCACACACACGTTTAGAAATTGATATATATTATTAATTATAGTAGAAGTGCATGCGCGCTGCAGCGGGGGCGCGACGGGCATTTTGATCGGGCTTGATTAGACTCTTGGGCTGTGTAAACAAATGATCAATATAATTGAATATGACACGAAAGAATTTTGATCAAAGTCTTTTGTTAGATGTACGTGTGTTTATGTAGTGTGCATCTATGATAGCATGTTTTTTAAAAATCATATAGGAATGCGCACCAACAATTAGTTTGAGGTTCCTTCTTTTATGGGTGAGTTCCCTAATAGAACAAGTCAACAAATATAGCTTAAACCTCTTTGGCATTTCACATATGAATGGAACAAGTTTCATTTTTTGACTGATAACAATTTTAAACTACTGTATATCATTAGGTATTGTTCATTCTTTGAAAAGTCCTCGTATTTGAAACTTTTGACATGAACCTATATAACACAAACAATTTATGGAGGATTGTTTTTTATTGTACATGTGTAGTAATTGTTAGGGGATTATGGCAAAGATTTTCTGTCTCTGTAGCTTAGATCAATTGTTAATGTGAAATTAGATCAAACAAAAAAAATGACTAAAGGAAAATATACTTACGTGTTAATCAGTAAGGATAATATAAAAAGAATTTGTTGTTGATATTGGCCAAAAGTGTACCCAACAAATTGTCACAAATATCCTATTTCACACTGTGTTAGAGACAAAAATTGTCAGCTGTGTAGTATGGCTTCATTTTCGGTTTGGCGATGTTGAAATTAAAATAAGATGTTATGGTTCAAATAAATATTGAATACATAATTTCAGCATTGTAAGGGATCAAAATCCATGAAGCCAACTATATTCTTCAAATAAGAATAAAGTACTATGTTGAGGCTTGGACAATCACAAGTTGTTTAACCCAAACTGAAAATAAATTAGATTACTAAGTTAAAAGTTACAAGTTCGGATGGGTAAAATAAAGCGTATGATAAAGCTACTAGTTCCAATCTCATACGATAAAATTCATAAAATAGACGATAAACATACAAATTCCCACTATATTATTTAGATAAAAAGAAGTAGTATGACAGACTGTTTGACCACTCACAACGTGTTTAATGTAAATTGTTGATAAAGTCATAATTCGAATTTCGGATGGTTAAAATAAAGTAGATGATAAAGCTATAAATTCCAACTTATAAGTATAATAAAATTCATAAAAACGACAATAGAGTTACCAATTTTATGTTTTCATGAACTAAATAAAGAGGATGATAAAACTACAAATTAAAAGTTTGTACGGAAATAAAATCTTTTTGGGGTTGCTATAGTCTCGATTTAAAGCATGGCTTGTTGTCCTTGATAGTACAACAAAGGATAGTATGATATGTCACCATTCTTAGTTGTGTCTATCTCATTGGTAAATTCATCATATGAGACATTTATAAATTTATCGGTTGTGGTGATGTCAGCCTTCTAATATGTCGGCCTACAACACCAAAAACATCGCTTTTTTTAATGGATGGAAATTAGGGAAACACGAGTGTTTTATATGTAACACAAGATATTCAATACTCATTTTTACGTATAAAAAAACTGTTTTTACATAACCATTTTTATGTTTTTTTACATAAACGCATTTGAAACCATTTCAATAATAAAAGAATAAGTGTATTAAAAATGGTTAAAAATTAATTTGTTGTAAGGCCCCGTTACCGGTGCCCTACATTTGGTGTTGAATTTACTCATAAATACAGTTCTTTAAATCAGAGTTAATTAAGACATTCGCGGAACATTGAAACATTCTTTCAAAATATCATAACATTAAATATAAACGTCTTAAATCTTCAGATGCCAGACTCTTATTCTTCTGCCATGTGCCGTCGCTCAAGCCAATTGTCTCATTCTACTCACCTGCGTGCATACTAAAAGTCAGCTACGCTGAGTGAGTTCTAGTTAATCAGGTAATATACAATACTTTCACCTACTTATACATACGCATCCGAATATACATATTATATACTTAACCTGATCATCATTCTTTCATACATATATAAACACATTCTTTCTTTCATTCTTTCTTTTATTCTTTCTTTACATACTTTACATCTATCAACACTTTACATATTTATAAGTTTTAAAGGGCATTACGCCCTACTGTCTCGAGTATTATTAGGGCTCGGTCCCTTTTTCTGCCTTGAGTATTATTAGGGCTCAGTTCCTTTCTGCCTTAAGTATTATTAGGGCTCAATTTCTTTCTGCCTTGAGTATTATTAGGGCTCAGTCCCTTTCTGCCTTGAGTATTATTAGGGCTCAGTCCCTTTCTTTTGTACCTGGCTATCTCTTACGTCCATTCATAACATACGTACATATCATTCATACATTATACACAACATTATATCCATAATCATAACTTGCCAATACGTGCAATATCCGAAGATCGTTCGCACACCGACAAGCAATCATTCATATCTTTCCCGTAATACATATCTGGCATACACTTATCTCTTAGGATAAGGGTATTAACTAATCACATAGAGTATGCACACAGACCCGAAAACATAACAAGGAATGGGGCTAGAACTCATCTGAATGCGGTTACGTTCACCGTTAATAGTTATTCCTTTCTTGAGTTGTGCGCGGCTAAGTGTATAATGATTACATGTATTAATTAACTATTGCTACTCAAATCGTATTTCTATTTTTATATAAGCCACAACGAACGGGGGTCCGAGGGCAGCGCCCCTGGCAGCGGGTTTCTAGGTGCGCAGGCCCTAGCGGGATCCAAGGGGGCCCTGGCTGGGGTTAAGCTGGGTTAAAAATAAAAATTTTATTTTTATTATCTGTCTTAATACATTTTCCATTAGGATTTTAATTTATTTTCTAATTCGCTAACTTATAAAGTTCGAGGGTTTCTATGTAATTAAACCATTCTTCTCAAGTTCAGGGATTGTTCTGTCATTCTATCAAACTTCTAGTTCGTTACTTGGTTTTTAACGAATTGGGTTATCATAACGAACTGGTCCTTATAACGATTTGGACCCTCTAAGGAACTGGACCTTTGACGAATCAGTCCATATAACGAACCAGTCCATGTAGCGAATTGGACCTCTAATTCGCTATCTCTTTTAACGAATGGTCAAAGCGAACTGGGAGTTAGTTCGTTATCTTATCCTTAACGAATTTGGATACGAACTAGCCTTAGTTCGTTAAGCTTCTATTAACGAATCACCTGATGAATTACCTCTAATTCGTTAATTCCCCGTTAACGAATTAGGGTTAGGTCAGAGAATGTCAGAAACATTCTCTGACATAGTATCCTCGTACCAGCCGCCTTTCCAGCGCCGTCGTCGCCGGAAAAGCACGATTTCGCCGGAAAAACGTGTTTCATCACCGTTTTTACCTTTTTCCGTCCCATTTGATCCATATATGAGCTAGGGTGATCCCTAGGATCATCTTTTTCTCGGTCAATACCCGATTCCACTCGGATCTCGTGACTTTAACGGTTTAAAGGTTTCAGCTCGTCGTTTCGTGACTAAATCTAACGAGTTTGAGCTCATTCAATATCATACTACCATTACCTTGGGTCGGGATCGGTTTCCTTGGTGATTTCGGCTAGAGAGAGAAAGTAGGATGAGAGAGAGAGATCTAAGTGTGTGTTTTGGATGGTGTATTTATTATGTGAAATGAAGGATTAGATGGTGATTATGGCTTATATATTTTGGGTCATGGGCTTAAGCCCATGGCCTTTTCTTCTTTCCTTTTAACCCAAGTCCATAACTCATATCCATTCAACCAACACAAGCCCAACTCATATTTGTTCATCTAAACCGAAAATGACACACTATAAAATAAACGAAATTTATTTTATTAATCCTTATTGAAAGTAGGATGTTACATTTATTTTACAAAAGTAAATTTTTTTTAACTAGACGCCTCCCACATGAAATTTTTTTATTAGTTTTTACATGTAAAAGCAATGCTTAGGTTCATGTGGTTTTTTAAGCTCCCTCACACCTACAAATCTACAATAAGATTTGAACCCTCATAACTTAATTGTTGACAATCCACCAATGCCATTGAATCAAATGCCTATTTGGCACAACCCCATTTTTATGATAGATCTTTTCTTAGGTAGGTATAGGTCTAAACTGCAAATCAAAATGCCCGATAACCTCCAAGCCAAAAATAATTTCTTTAGATTGTGTATAGTCCATCTAAATGAATGCTTTTGTTTCAGCGCAAAGTTGAATCAAACTACTTTGATAAGTTAATGTGAATAGAATAGGGTTTTTCTTAGGTTATCGGCTATCAGTTTAAAATGAAAGAAATCTATCCTTTTTATACTTATTTCTTTCAAGTTATACTCTTTTTTGATGGTTAGTAACTAAGTTAAAGTTGTCTCATATTGAGTTTATGTATTCTTGTGTTTGTTTGGCGCATTAGGAACACCTACCGTAAAAATTAACATATATTTTTGCATACATTGGTGTTTGTTTGCGTATTTGGTTTAAGTTGAACAAAGAAGACAAGGTGTTAACCCTTGGGAGCAAGTTTTAAGTTGATTGTTTATTAGAAAATAATTAAATATTTTATTATAAAAGGATCATAATTTAGTATCTTGCGTGTAAGTTAAAACTACATAATCAACAGTGTCGGTTTTTGAAAGGTGAAGGAAGAGACCTGACAAAGAGTTTGTATTGTTTTTAATGATCATTTAAAGAGACGAATTGAGCAAGCTAACCAACCTTCTGTCACACCCCGACCAAAGGCGGATTATACATCGGGGCGCCACATATTGTTTCATTACCCGTGACACTATTGGGTGTCAATATTTATTAATACACATTTATCGCGCGCGCGCAGCGCAACACAAGATGACATAAATCAACAAAAATCATTATATTATAAAGCAAAGTATTCGATCAACATATACTTGTCTTGATACATTTTAATCTAGGTCCAAAATAAAAGAAAACTTCCTACGTGTCCTCAAGCTCCAAAACAGCTACTGCAAACCTGAACATGTGTTAAAATAAACGTCAAACACTTGCGTGTTGGTGAGAAATCAAGTTTAATGCAATACAGTAAATCTGCGCGCAACACGTGTATGTCTAGAGTTTAGCAAGGGTGTAATCAGATTGTGATCAAGCCTAAGATAGATCATAGCTCATAGTTCAATCCGTGCTCCCAATTGAGCACAAAAACGAGAAAACATACTGTGCAAGTGTAAACAAAGAAAACCGTAAACGATAGGTCTCCCGTGTTCATCCAATGGATCCATGAAAACTTCGGAATAGGCCGAACAAAGCGGTTAATGATACACACATACAAATAACAGCCAAGTAAACATCCTCAACACATGGGATACTGCGCGACTAAAGTTCATAAACAGTTTAAGACTAAGTTTGTATGAACACATGAACATCCCAAAACATTAAAAATAAAAAGGGATTAGGTACGAGATAACTCACATGATAAACGGTGCGATGAAGATAAATAAAGCAAGAACCAAACAAGCAAAGTTAACCTATAAATAAGATTATCGGTTTAACGATTGGTTTTAGTGTCTTGATTATAACTAACCATAGGTAATATGCATCGATTTACTTAAACAAATTATAAACATTTACTAACCGAGATCTGGGCAGAAAAGAAGAGAAAGAAAAACAGAGGCAAGGAGAGCTGGAGTTATGTTGACGGCTGCGCTGCGAGGATCTTCAGCAGGGAGAAGGAGAAGAGATTAAGTGTCTGTGTGTGAAATGTTAAAGAAAATGGCTGGGTATAAATAGGCAAACCCTAGGGAACACAATCCCGGAAAAAGGGGAAAATATCTCACCAAATCTAAGCAAAAGATATGGCAGCAGGAAAAGGGGAAAAAGCTGTCAGGTTACTGTTCACAGCACATGGGATATGTCAGGCAAACACTGTTCAAGATAAGGAAAAGAAGATCTCAAAAGATATTGTCAGTCACCTTTTTCTGTCAACCAATAGGATTGACGTGCATGCTGCGCCGAAAGTAACTTTTCAGACACAAAGCAAGTTAGGTCAACAGCACAAAAGATAAGATATCACCAAAGGTAAACGGCTGGATAAATCAAGATAAAAGACACAAGACTTAGCGAGAGAAAGCTGAGTGCGCGAGCGCGAAGGCACACACAGAAGGCTGACACAGACAAACCTTAGCGCGCTGCGGGAAGAACCACAAATCCTTAGCGCGTCGCGGAACGAACTGAAATCCTTAGCGCGTCGCGGGAAGAACATAAATCCTTAGCGCGTCGCGGGAAGAATTACAATTCTTAGCGCGCTGCGAGAAGAACTACAAATTTACAGCGTGTCGCGGGAGGATCTACAATTCTTAGCGCGTCGCGCGGAGAAGTATCATTCTTAGCGCGCCGCGGGAAGAACTATAGTTCCTAGCGCGTAGCGCAGGAACAGTCAATCTTCACGCAGGCTTCTTTGTAAGGAGTTTAGCGCGTGGAGCTGCGCAGACATCCTTAGGCGGGAAGAGCCAAAGGACAAGCAAGGAGTTAAGAGAAAAAGGGGTTCAAGGCTCAAGGGTTAAACAAAAGGGGGGGGGGGGGGGGGGAATGGCGACAAGAGAAAAGAAGGCGGGACGGCGGAAAGAAAAGAGAAGAAGAGGAAGGAGAGGCGGAAGAAACATTTTAAAAATATATATATACATAAAGATTTATTAAAGGTTAGATTTATAAAGATTATAATTAATTTTTAAATCATAAAAAGAATCGGATCAGAAAACGGGTATCTGGGTCGGGTCGGATTCGGGCAGATGTTACAGTCTCCCCTACTTTAAGAAATTTCGTCCCGAAATTTATCTCGAAGTAGGATGCGCAAAGAAAAGGTACGGGGATAAGGTCGATCAAAAAAAATCGTTTTCATTAAGGTTAAGCGTGCAATCCATGATTATAAAGTTTATTAAAATAGTTTCGCCATTAGCCAATTCAACAGAAGTTTTCCTTAAGTTAATGCGCGGTCGCGCGAGCTTCTGCTCAAACGCGCGAGAAATAAAACTTCTATCGGCACCAGTAACAAAAAGTATAGATGCATAATGCCCGTAAAAAAATGTACCATTAACTACGTCATTAATCGCTTGCGCTTGGTGCGCGGTTATATTAAAAGTTTGTCAGCGCGTCACTTGGTTCGAAATTTGGTTCACCGGATTCGCTTGCGTAATCTGTACTTGTAGCCTCGGGCACGCGTTCCGGAAATGACTGGGATCACCGCAGTTAAAGCACGATCTTGGTTGGGGATTCTGGTATGTTGGTTGTGGGTTCTGCGGGTAGGTTGGTGGTGTTTGCACAATTGGGTTGGCGGGAGGGACTCTACAGTACTCAGCAGAGTGACCAGCGCGGCCACATTGGTTACATTGCCTACACGAGGCTTGAGTTGGGTGATGAAATTTACAGGTTGGGCAGAAGGGCTGATTTCCTGTGTAGGGTTTCTTAGTTGGCGGGGTAGGGAGTGCAGGATTAGTTAAGGCATAGTTATGGACTACAGGGGGAGTTGGGTAGGAAGACAGTGGGTTAGGCGCGTATACTGGAGGTTGGTAAAGGGGTTGCTGGACAACGAGTGGGTTAGTAAGCGCGTAAGCTTGATGATTGGTTTTGTGCCTTCGTTTATGGTTTGAGGGTTCTGGCTTGGTTTCTGTTGGTTCTGGGTCAGTCTTGGTGGGTTTGGTCTTTTCAGTTCCCCGCAGGAACAGGGTTCCTGCTCTGACATGGTTGTCGCTGAGCACAGCGGCCAACTCGATGGCGTCAGAGAGGGTTACTGGGTTTCTCGCCCATACAGAATCTTGAATTTCCATGGGAAGACCCCCAAGAAATTTTTCGATGGCTCGGCGGGAAGGGGTAACAAGGTGAGGGACAAGCAAACTTAGTTCGTGGAAGCGCGTCGCGTACTCGCGCGCTTCGCCACTGTACTGCTTCAAGTTCCAGAATTCCTCCTCAAGGCGCTTGACTTCGTTGGGAGGGCAGAATTCTCGCGTCAGAAGTTCCTTGAATTCCTCCCAGAGCATGCTAGAAGCAACCTCTGCGCCACGCGCATGAGCTACTCCGTTCCACCAAGTAAGCGCCCTAGATTCCAGGACACTTGAGGCGTATAAGGTTCGTTGGTTTGGAGGGCAATGGGTATGGAGAAAAGTGTTTTCAATTTTCTCGAGCCACTGGAGCATTATGGTGGCTCCTTCAAGTCCTTTGAATTTCGGAGGGTTACCCGCATTAAAGGATTTAATATTGTAACCAGAGTGGTTGATATTGTTTTGGTTTAAGGCTTGGGCTATCGCGGCGGCCATTTCCTGGGAACGTTGCTGCCTACGTCTGCGCGCGGCTTCTCTCCTCTGATAACGAGCTGATAGTGGAGGCATTCTATAAAAGTTCTAGTTTTAGTTAATATCATGTTATGAGAAACCGTTTTAGCGCAAAGTATAACCTTGTTAAAGCTTGTTTCGCGAAGTTAGTTGCTAACAAAAGTTAAGGTAAAGTAAATGACTTTATATGCAGACTTAATAAAGGTAACAAATTCGAATCGAGAATCGACAATTCATGTATCACCATGACCTTCCGAATTCTCAATTTAAAAAAAAATATACGAGCAAACGGGTATTGGAGATTGACGATTCATGTATCACCATGACTTTTCAATCCTCAATATAAAATATACAAGTAAATAAGCATTGGAGATTGACAATTCATGTATCACCATGACTTTTCAATCTTCAACTTAAAAATATAAAGTAAATGGGAATTGAAAGTCAACTATTCATGTATCACCATGACTTCTCGGATTTTCAATTCCAACAATCGAACATAAATAAAAATCGAAAGATCGCGGAATAAAACATAAAATCATATACTGCGCAGGCGCGAGCATATTTATAAATAACGAGTAATTAACAATAAGCGCGCAAACACGAGATTTCTCTCATGCGCGAGAGGGGACTTAAGTTTTCTAGGTCGTTACGTCTAACCACCTATCCTAAAGTCAACGAGCTCTGATACCAATCTGTCACACCCCGACCAAAGGCGGATTATACATCGGGGCGCCACATATTGTTTCATTACCCGTGACACTATTGGGTGTCAATATTTATTAATACACATTTATCGCGCTGCGCGCAGCGCAACACAAGATGACATAAATCAACAAAAATCATTATATTATAAAGCAAAGTATTCGATCAACATATACTTGTCTTGATACATTTTAATCTAGGTCCAAAATAAAAGAAAACTTCCTACGTGTCCTCAAGCTCCAAAACAGCTACTGCAAACCTGAACATGTGTTAAAATAAACGTCAAACACTTGCGTGTTGGTGAGAAATCAAGTTTAATGCAATACAGTAAATCTGCGCGCAACACGTGTATGTCTAGAGTTTAGCAAGGGTGTAATCAGATTGTGATCAAGCCTAAGATAGATCATAGCTCATAGTTCAATCCGTGCTCCCAATTGAGCACAAAAACGAGAAAACATACTGTGCAAGTGTAAACAAAGAAAACCGTAAACGATAGGTCTCCCGTGTTCATCCAATGGATCCATGAAAACTTCGGAATAGGCCGAACAAAGCGGTTAATGATACACACATACAAATAACAGCCAAGTAAACATCCTCAACACATGGGATACTGCGCGACTAAAGTTCATAAACAGTTTAAGACTAAGTTTGTATGAACACATGAACATCCCAAAACATTAAAAATAAAAAGGGATTAGGTACGAGATAACTCACATGATAAACGGTGCGATGAAGATAAATAAAGCAAGAACCAAACAAGCAAAGTTAACCTATAAATAAGATTATCGGTTTAACGATTGGTTTTAGTGTCTTGATTATAACTAACCATAGGTAATATGCATCGATTTACTTAAACAAATTATAAACATTTACTAACCGAGATCTGGGCAGAAAAGAAGAGAAAGAAAAACAGAGGCAAGGAGAGCTGGAGTTATGTTGACGGCTGCGCTGCGAGGATCTTCAGCAGGGAGAAGGAGAAGAGATTAAGTGTCTGTGTGTGAAATGTTAAAGAAAATGGCTGGGTATAAATAGGCAAACCCTAGGGAACACAATCCCGGAAAAAGGGGAAAATATCTCACCAAATCTAAGCAAAAGATATGGCAGCAGGAAAAGGGGAAAAAGCTGTCAGGTTACTGTTCACAGCACATGGGATATGTCAGGCAAACACTGTTCAAGATAAGGAAAAGAAGATCTCAAAAGATATTGTCAGTCACCTTTTTCTGTCAACCAATAGGATTGACGCGCATGCTGCGCCGAAAGTAACTTTTCAGACACAAAGCAAGTTAGGTCAACAGCACAAAAGATAAGATATCACCAAAGGTAAACGGCTGGATAAATCAAGATAAAAGACACAAGACTTAGCGCGAGAAAGCTGAGTGCGCGAGCGCGAAGGCACACACAGAAGGCTGACACAGACAAACCTTAGCGCGCTGCGGGAAGAACCACAAATCCTTAGCGCGTCGCGGAACGAACTGAAATCCTTAGCGCGTCGCGGGAAGAACATAAATCCTTAGCGCGTCGCGGGAAGAATTACAATTCTTAGCGCGCTGCGAGAACTACAAATTTACAGCGTGTCGCGGGAGGATCTACAATTCTTAGCGCGTCGCGCGGAGAAGTATCATTCTTAGCGCGCCGCGGGAAGAACTATAGTTCCTAGCGCGTAGCGCAGGAACAGTCAATCTTCACGCAGGCTTCCTTGTAAGGAGTTTAGCGCGTGGAGCTGCGCAGACATCCTTAGGCGGGAAGAGCCAAAGGACAAGCAAGGAGTTAAGAGAAAAAGGGGTTCAAGGCTCAAGGGTTAAACAAAGGGGGGGGGGAATGGCGACAAGAGAAAAGAAGGCGGGACGGCGGAAAGAAAAGAGAAGAAGAGGAAGGAGAGGCGGAAGAAACATTTTAAAAATATATATATACATAAAGATTTATTAAAGGTTAGATTTATAAAGATTATAATTAATTTTTAAATCATAAAAAGAATCGGATCAGAAAACGGGTATCTGGGTCGGGTCGGATTCGGGCAGATGTTACACCTTCAACCATCATTAGTGAAAGCTTCATCGGTGAACCACATAACAAAAGTATACCAGAGCCAGTGGTGGATCTAGACTCTAAACTGAGTCGTAGCGCTAAAAAAAATTCTCCATATTTAATACATTGTTAACGAAACAAATATAAACAACACGACAACAAATAAATTTAAACTAACCAGGTTAACGAACCAACACTGGCGGATCTAGGTTGGGCTTTAAATATCTCCTCTTTGTTTTTTGATAGCTTGAAACTGAGCCATTACATCTTCTTCATTTACTTTATCAAGCGTTTCTCTTTCGACCGCACAAACTAAAGCATTGTTCAAATACTCATTACACATTCGATTGCACAAATCCGTCTTGATAAGCTTCATTTTAGAAAAACATCTTTCAACAGTTGCAGTTGCACCATTACACGAGAAGTTATGTGATTTCCGATTTCCACCATTACACGAGCAAGATCACCCATTCCACTCTGTTTTGCAAATTTAGCATCTTCCGTTAATGTGTAATAAAAGGTCGTAAGATCACCCGGAATACTTCCCCAACATGTTCCTTTAAAGCACCCGGTTTACTGTAATTACAAAAGCCTCCACTAACAAAAACCTCTCTTCCACCTTGATTACCAACACTTCCATTAAACATGTAACAATATAAGCAATACGCTTTTTCTTGTTTGGTGCTATACTCCAACCAATCATATTTATCAAACCATTTGACAATAAAACGCCTTCGGCCACTAGAATAGTTTGACCAATTAAAGTTATGACCTTGTGGTTGAAAATTTTTTTTAACAAGACATGCTCTTCTTACGTCATCTATTTGATTAGGATGATAACTAGTAATAGGTGGTCTATCGGCGGGATCCGAAGGAAGATCATCCAAATTGATTTTTGAACGTATTGAAGGACTTGAAGTCGATGGAATATTTGAACTTGGACCCGTATCCTCATTTCCTTGCAAATCACCAACCATATTTAAACATGAAGTTGGAATATTTAAACTTGGTGAAGATGTACCAATGTCATCGTTTTCTTTTCGTTGACGTTTAAAACGGTTGTTAATAAGAGCTTGTTTACTCATCTTCAAATATTCAAAGTTCCTAAACAAAATTTGAAACAAAACCTAATATCAATAATCAATTACCAATGTTCAATTTCAATTTGGCAATTTACACATAAAACTAAAAGGTAATCAACTCCAATTTAAACATAAACCTTAAATACCTATTCAATATCAATTTAAACCTAAACCCTAAACCCTAAATTAATTTAATTTAAACAAGAAATTGAAAAATCTTACCTGTGGGCGGTGGTGTGGAGGTTCGTCGGCGGTGGTGTGGTCCGTGTGGAGGTGTGTCGGCGTGGTGTGGACTGTGGAGCAGAGCTGCGCTGCTACTGTATTTTTTTTTTTATTTATTTTTTTTTGTAAATGGATAGGTGAAGTGGTGAAAGGTGGTTTGGTTGGGTTGGGTTGGGTTCACTACATACACAAAGCCATTTAGTTGCACGCATCTTTAATGACATTTTGGTTTTATGCCACTAATTTAGGTTTTTAATGGCACTTTGTATATGGCACCTTTGCTTATAACACATGCTTAGTGGAACTTAATTTTAATGGGTTTTTTTGTTTGGGCTTTGGCTTTCGATTTAGTTTAAAACATAGATTGGTTGGGCTTAAAATCTTAGCGGTAACGTTATTTTTTTTAGCGGTAACGAAACACGAAAATCAGTGAATTTTATTTTACACAACCGGTAAAAAGTTGATCCGTAGCGGAGGCTATGGCTCAACTTAATGTATGTCTACCACTGACCAGAGCCTAGAAAATAATAATAACCAAATCTCTTGTTCTGATGTATATAAGTATGTTTAGTGTACTAAAAGAAAAGGGAAAGTGGCAAGCTTCATTGAACAACCTGTAGCAGTGATGAGAGCAAATAAGTCTCTTTAAATTAAAACAAAGAAAAAAAAGTTGCAACTGTCATAGAATAAAATTTTCAAGATACTCAGACCATAATAACACTACAATATTAACATAATAGAGAGAGCCAACCAATTTTGGTTACATATGTCATCACCCTACCTAAAAATATTAAAAACTAAAACATAAAACCACCACTACTACACACTACTAACAACATAATTAGAACAGAGCCAAACTTTTGATGATCCCATCATGTAAAATCTTAAATATATATCTAATAAACCCGAAAACCAACCCGTACTAATCCGAGTCAAGTATTGAATACTATTTAATGGTTTTAGGTAAACCCAAAAAAACACATGTAATTGGTGTAAAATATTGGCTAAATAATTAATGCCTCAAGACCACAAACATTTCTCCAACGCATATACAAACGATTGTGTTTTATTTCTCAGTCCAGCTTTTCAAATTAGCTGATTTCTAAGAGGTTAAAGGTAAACGTTAGAAAACAAAATTGCTTCACTTAGTATATAAATATTGGTGTGTATTTATTGTCAGCTTAACAATGTTTAAAGGCATATAATCAATAAGAAAACCATGTTAAATGCATCATTTATTCAAACTTAATATAAAATAAATTATGCCTATGACCATAGGGTATGCTTGGCAAAACTAGCTGGTGGATGAAAGCTGGTAGCTGGAAGTTGTAGCTGGTAGCTCTTAGCTGTAGCATTTAGATTTTTCTAGATGTTAGGCAGAGTAGCTGTAGCTTTTAATAAACTATATAAAATGACCAAAATATATTAGATGTTAACTGTCATCTAAGTCCTTCCAAGATCAAGCCGGTTGCGGTAGGGATAAGCAAAATGTACCGGTACCAACCGGTACCGGTACCAAAATCGGTACCGATTTGGTACCGTCAGTACCGAATCGTTACCAAAGTTTTGAGTCTCGGTACCGGTACGGGACCGATATTTCCCGAAGTTTATCTTCAATCCCGGTACCGAACCGAATAATTCTCAACCGGTACCGGTACCAAGAATTCGCAATTTTCAGGACCGGGACTGGTCGGTACCGGTACGGTCCCGAACTCATTCATAACTTGGATATAAATTCTAAAGTCAAAATAAAAATAGTCGAGTGAAAAAAAAACACCAAAATATTTGAAAATATTATAATAATGAAGATAAAAATAATAAAGATAACCTAAAAAAAGAAAGGTTAGTAAATTAGGTTTTGTGCTAACATTATTTATTCAGCAAACTGAAAAAAATGGTATCTGATGTTATTGGTGTAGAAATTTCAGGGAGACAAGAACTTCAATCTTCAATTCCCTAATTGGTTTCGTCGGTGTTAATTGATTACAACTACAATCAAACAATTGGTAAATCATCCCAAGATAAAAAGGGACAATGTATTGATCAATCAAAATCGCAAACTAATGTCAAAATAAACCTGTAATGGAGATGCAAGAATGAAAGAAACAAAATCACCTGCTTTCTAATTCTAACTCACGCAACAACAGGCAAATAGAGTGAAATGGTGAATTTTGTTTATATATATAGCAATGATGGGGGGTTCAACCGACCAGACCTTTGGTGTGCTTTTACAGTTCGATTGAAATCGGTCCTCTGCTTTTCAATCGTCAATTGATTTAGTACCACCATTCACTTGGTTTCATAACCGTTCAATACATTGCTCAAAGTCTTTAACTGGTGGCAGTCTAGCATGATGGCATACTAAAGGCCTCTCCTGTAAACCATATCGTATATATGTTATTAACATTGGATTGGTGGATCATAAAATCCTCACGTAAACCATAATAAATATATATTATTGATTATTAATTGAATGAATTGGTAGAACATAAAGGATGATATGGTATAAAGGATAGAAGAGTAATTACATAAAACATGAGGCTTTATAAGCTTGTACGCTACGCTTGAAATACGAAGTGATGTAATTCCAAATTACTTTTTCTGTCTAATTATGAAATGTCGGTTTTGTCCTTCGCATGAAATTATGAAAAGACATTTGTACCCATCACCCTTTCTTTATATATAATATAGATATAGATATAGATAAGTGAGAAAATTGAAATGTTGAATTTTAAGAGTTTTGCCACTGTATTTGCATAAGTTACAACCCATTGATGCATACAAAGCCCTAAACGTTTAACATGTTGAAATTATTTGAACCTGGAGCCGGTTTATGTCGCTCTCTTGCTCCTCAAAACCCTTATTCCCATTTTCTCTTCACCCACACCCACACCCACAACCACAAATCGCTTTCTTTTGCTCTTGAATTCTGAAAGAAGATTAGGAGAATCCTTCAAGAAGAATAAAAACAGTAGTAGCTTGGCCCTTTTTGAAGTCAAAAAACTTCAGGCAAGCCGTTATAATTTTCATTCTCTCTTTACCTGCTCCTACTTAAACTAGGGTTTTCTTTCAATTCAGTTATTGGTGTTCGTATTTTTTTTGTTTCCCCCAAAACATTATTCAGAAATTAAGGGTTTCTTTATTGAAATTGCGAAATTGGTATTTGAATTTATCCCGATAACTATTTTTTCTTGTATAAGAACTATCCTATATGGGTTCATGGTTTTCTCTTTGTTTCCTAATTCTAGCTTTAAATTGAATTAAATCCTAAAGGCATATGTAATCGTTACCCTTGATAGACGCTGGTTTATGTACAGTTAAATCTCTGCCATACTCTCCTGGAATCCAAGATGTTTATTTTTGTTCTCATGGTGTACCTTTTCTAAATTGATGAAGTTAATAATTATTTTGATTTGCATTTAATAGCTTCAAAACTGGTTCCTTTGGGTTTCAGCGGTACAGGGCAGCACAAAGATAATAAATAATTCAAATATCTTCAGGGTCTAGGGAACTCGACAGGATGTTACACGGTACTTGCCTTTTAGTGTTATAATTATCTCAATAAAAATCAATTTACCAGTTATAAAGTATTTGCGTTTAATAGGTGGAACTGAAACCGAATCTAATGTTGGAAGTTTAAGTGTGTGAATGAAGGAAGTGGTAACATGTTTGTCCCACATCGGATTGGGAACAAAATAATCAATGGTTTATAAGGTAGAGCCCTTACACCCATTTGAATTCTTTGTGACATGTTTTACCACAACTTCTACGCACGCGCAGGGGGGTGGGGGGTTGCAAATTTGGGTTTCTGGACTAGAAATCCATCGAACTCTTGCAATTCCGAAATCCCGAGCCATAATGATTATGATTATTGTGAATCAGTTTCAATTCTTTTTATAATGGTCATTAGATGAGTATTATTATTATTTAGTATTCTTTAATGGTCATAACTAAGAATTGATTGGCTATGACTCTTGGTTATAAATACCATGACCAGATTTTAGTCAAGACACACCAAAAAAGCAAACACACTTCTTCTTCTACATCTCTACAGCAATATTATTTCGTTTTCGTTTTCAGGCAAATGATCGAGTCCGGCAGAGCACCGAATATGTTTCGAACCGGAGTACCTAGGAACAGACCGAGGATCTGTTTAAGGGAATTGTGTTAAACACAAGCCCGGTTTACTACTTCGATTGTTTCTTTATTTCTGCTTATTATTAATACAAGATTTCCAACAAACTTAAACAGATTACTTATTGTTATTATTGTATTTTGCGTTTCAGAATGGAATCCCAACCCATGAGCGCTGTTGTTTCTGCCATCGTCACTACCGCTGTTGCTGTCATAACCGGTTTGGTTGCTCCGCTGCCTAGTGCAGTCACGTCTCATGCTGAGAAACCGGAGAAGTTCACCGGTGAATTTCAAACACTGGCAACAAAAGATATTCTTTTATTTGACCACTTTGAACCTCGCGAGGTTCTTGACTGAAACCGTTCCTCATGTTGATGAAGGGGCAACGGATGCGCTGTCGGTGAGCGCGGTTCACGCTTGGAATCATTCGGATTTCTTGTGCCGGAACTATGTCTTGAATGGTATGGTTGATGCACTTTATAACGTGTATTGTAAGGCCAAGACTGCCAAAGAATTATGGGAGTCATTGGACCGCAAATACAAAACCGAAGATGCCGGTACTAAAAAATTCGTGGTGGCTAAATTCTTGGACTTTAAAATGATAAGACTCAAAAATTGTTATGAGTCAAGTCCAAGATTTGCAAGTTATTCTTCATGATATTCATTCGGAAGGGATGTCGCTTAATGAGACATTCCAAGTTGCTTGTATTATTGAGAAGCTACCACCAAGTTGGGTCGATTTCAAGAACTATCTCAAGCATAAGCGAAAGGAGATGACCATTGAAGATCTTGTTGTTTGTCTTCGTATTGAAGAAGATGACAAAATTGCTCTAAAAAGAATTGACGGTCTCGGAACAACCAAGGCCAATGTTGTTGAACATGGCCAATCTTCAAAGGGTAAAAATGGTGGAAAGAAAAATCATGGGAAAGGCTTCAACCTTGGTCCTAAGGGGGGAGTTGGGAAGAAAAAGAAATTCCAAGGAACTTGCCAAAATTTTGGAAAGCAAGGCCATAGGGCCAATGAGTGCAAGCTTCCAAAGAAAGAAAATGTTCAACAAGTTAACATGGTTCGAGAGGTTGAGAACCTTGTTGCGGTGGTCACGGACCTCTCGATTATGGTCACCGAAGTTAACTTCGTGGGAAAAATAACAAATATTGGTGGGTCGATACGGGGGTTACCAGTCATGTGTGCTTTGACAAAAGTCTCTTTAGCACTTTCAAAGAGGTGACTAATGGAGAAAAGGTGTTTATGGGAAACTCCTCTGCGGCCGAAGTCAAAGGTGAGGGGAATGTGGTTTTGAAGATGACTTTAGGAAAGGAACTTACTTTGTCAAATGTGTTGTATGTTCCCGAAATTCGTAAGAATCTTGTGTCGGGGTGGCTGTTGAACAAGTTTTGGTTCAAAATGGTGATTTGAGTCTGATAAGGTCGTGTTGACCAAAAATGGTGTGTATGTTGGTCAGGGCTATGCCCTTAATGGTATGTTCAAGTTGAATATAACCGTGTTTAAACCACCATATAAATATTTGCGAGTGTGGAGGTGCCTAGCCAAGGTAGTGGTGACTCCACCAAGACGCCTACTAATAGGACCCAAAACCGTGGATTGTGTATTTATAGGATATACCCTTCCTGGTGGTGCATATCAATTTCTTGTGCATGATTCCAAGAATCCCGGAATAAACAATGGCACCATAATATAAGCAAAGGATGCATCATGGTTTGATTATAAGTTCCCATGTTTGGATAAAGGAAAACCGAGCTATTCTAGACCGGTTGAGGAAAGTATTCAAAAAGAGAGTACTGGAGATGAACCTCGGGAACAATCTGAAACAGAGGAGGTTGAAATCAGAAAATGTAAATGGAAAAGGACTGAAAAATCCTTCGGCCCTGATTTCCTTACCTACATGGTAGAAGAGGAACCTCAAACGTATCAACAAGAGATGAATTCCTCTGAAGGACCTCAGTGGAGGGAGGCCATAAAATGTGAGATGGATTCTATCTTACAAAATCATACTTGGGAACTAGTGGATTTTCCACAAGGGTGTAAACCACTAGGATATCGGTGGATCTTCAAGAAGAAGATGAAACCTGATGGCGCCATCAATAAGTATAAGGCAAGGTTGGTGATCAAAGGATATAAACAACGAGAAGGTTTAGATTACTTTGATACATATTCGCCGATTACGCGAATAACATCTATAAGGTTGGTGCTTGCCATTGCCGCCATTAGAAACTTGGAAGTTCACCAAATGGATGTCAAAACGGCTTTCTTGAATGGAAATCTAGAGGAAGAGATTTACATGGAATAACCCGAAGGCTTCATAGCTGTTGGGCAAGAAAAGAAAGTATGTAAACTTGTGAAATCCTTGTATGGATTAAAACAAGCTCGTAAACAATGTCATCAAAAGTTTGATCATGTCATGCTTGATGCTGGGTTCAAAATAAATGAATGTGACAAATGTGTATACGTGAAGGACACATCCGATGGATATGTCATTTTGTGTTTATACGTAGATGATATGCTCATTGCTGGAAGTGATGATAAAATCATAACGTCCACTAAGAACATGTTAAAGAATGATTTGACATGAAGGACATGGGTTTTGCGGATTTGATTTTGGGAGTTAAAATCACACGAACCCAAGATGAACTTGTTTTAAGTCAATCCCATTATGTGAGCAAAATTCTTGAGAAGTTTAATGTAACTGACTCTAATGTAGCTAGAACTCCCATTGACACAAGTCAACATCTAGCTAAGAATAGAGGTGAACCCGTTAACCAATTGGAATACTCAAGAATCATTGGCAGTTTGATGTATCTTATGAGTTGCACTAGACCCGACTTAGCATATGCTGTGAGTAAGCTAAGTAGATACACAAGCAACCCAAGTTCAAGTCATTGGAACTGTGTGATTCGGTTGCTTCGGTACCTAAGATACACTAGAGAATACGGGTTACATTATAACAGATATCCAGCAGTTGACGAAGGACATTGTGATGCAAATTGGATATTTGACACGAATGATTCCAGAGCAACAAGTGGGTATGTATTCACACTTGGAGGTGCTGCTATATCGTCGAAATCGTCTAAACCAACGGTTATAGCTAGATCCACGATGGAATCAGAATTCATCGCCCTAGATAAAGCGAGCGAAGAAGCAGAATGGCTACGTCAATTTGTTGAGGATATACCAAGATGGCCTAAGCCGGCATCGGCCATCTGTATACATTGTGATAGCCAATCGGCAATTGGCAGAGCTCATAGCACAATGTATAATGGAAATAATAGACATATTAGACGTAGACATAATACGGTACGAACACTAATATCTACTGGAATTATCACTGTTGACTACGTGAAGTCAAAGGATAATATTGCGGATCCGCTAACAAAAGGCCTAAGTAGAGAGTTAGTTCAGAAGTCGTCCATGGGAATGGGACTGAAGCCCTTGAAAAATTAAAATTCATGCGAAGGAAACCTAACTCAATAGACTGTAGATCCCAAGAGTTGAGTTCAATAGGAAAACCTAATTGTATAAATTAGTGCGGTCACTGTGGGGGGGATAACCCTACAATTTTGTAAGAGGGAGTTTACCACTTGGCAAGGTAACCTTCCTAGTCCATTCCTAAAAGTGACAAGTGTGAGGCTAAGCATATGGCTTTTAATGATTCGACCAAGGTAGTCATACATGGTGAATCACCTATGTGAGAGAGAAGTGGGGTCGCTTCGAAGGGTGTTGTTGGGAACAATACTTAATAGCTCTTGCGGAACCAGGCGCATGTTCATGACCATAACGAACATAACTATGAGGACTTGACTTTGTCAGGGAGAGTCTTGTGTGAAGTATATTGTCGTATACACAAACGACAGACGAGTTCAAAGACATCACTGTCTACTCAGATCCAGTGGGCTAAGTATGCTTCATAAGCAAAGGTTCAAAGGATAACACCTACCTATTGTATGCAAGATTCAACTGCTGGAATCTAATCGGAATAATGTTGTTTCGACCTCCATACATGTGGGGGATTGTTGGAAGTTTAAGTGTGTGAATGAAGGAAGTGGTAACATGTTTGTCCCACATCGGATTGGGAACAATAATTAATGGTTTGTAAGGTAGAGCCCTTACACCCATTTGAATTCGTTGTGACAAGTTTTACCACAAGTTCTATGCGTGCGCATGGGGGGGGTGCAAATTTGGGTTTCTAGACTAGAAATCCATCGAACTCGTGCGTGCCCGCACGTCCCGCGGACACGAATGCAGCTCCGAAAACCCAAGCCCGCGTGAGACAGTTTTTGAATTCGGTTTTGAAATTCAAATTGGTTGTCTGGTCAATACCATTAATAATCATAATGATTATGATTATTGTGAATCAGTTTCAATTCTTTTTATAATGGTCATTAGATGAGTATTATTATTATTTAATATTCTTTAATGGTCATAACTAAGAATTGATTATATGGATATGACTCTTGGTTATAAATACCATGACCAGATTTTAGTCAAGACACCAAAAAAGCAAACACACTTCTTCTACATCTCTACAGCAATATTATTTCGTTTTCGTTTTCAGGCAAGTGATCGAGTCCGGCAGAGCACCGATTCTGTTTCTAACCGGAGTACCTTGGGAACAGACTGAGAATCTGTTTAAAGGAATTTTATTAAACACATGCCCGGTTTATTGCTTTGATTGTTTCTTTATTTCTGCTTATTATTAATACAAGATTTCCAACATCTAATACCGAAATATATGGTGAGTTTTGCTATGGAAAACTAAACATTGTCACACGCTATATGCAACTTGCCATGTAAGAATGCGTCTTTTTGATTATCATGAATTAATTTGTGTTTTAACTTTTACAAAAGCTTACAAATATCCAAACCTTTGTTGATCCATGAAGGTACATTCAGTCCACAAAGACTCTTATGGATAGCAGATAGGTAGTTGACATTGCCATCATGATTAACATGTTTTTTAACCTTTTTTTGTATTTTTTTTAACTGTTTCATGTTACAGGTTTGGTCGAACATATGCTCTCAATAACGACAGGGATCTCCTTGTATCTACAAAATGAAATGGTAAAGTTTTCATGCACTATTACAACTATTTCAGTTTGGTTCGGGTCAAAACAAGCCGTTTAAAAAAGTATCAGTTTGGTTCATGTCAAACGGGCCGTTCTTAAAAGGTATTGGTTTGGTTGGTGTCAAAACGGGCCATTTTAAAAACATGGTTTAAGTCAACCCAATATCAAGATGTACCGAGTATTTACATGAATAATAGTCAAATCAGGTTAAATGAAAACAAATCGATAGCTAACCAGAGTGCAATTTAATTTTTTGTGTCACCGAACTGACAAAAGTATGGGTCAAAGGTGTTTTGTGTAAAAAACGAGTAATTTTTTGTATGGGTCAAAGGGGTTTTTTGTCAAAAACGAGTGATTTTTGAGTCAAAATGACTCACTTTCAGTACGAGTCAGCATCTTCCCGGCTGAGTTGCAAACGATAATTTACATTTTAGTTGACTAGCTGACTTTTCGGATTAAGTGAATGCTTCTTTTTGAATATTTTCATATTAGTATATTTTCTAGATTCATTGTTCATATAATTTATCTTCTAATATGTTCAATTGCTAAAATCCATCATTTTGGAAATTGAATCTTGTACTATGGTTAAAATAAAACTATGGTTGCCATCATGTACTATCTTGATACAAATATTTTGATTATGGAAACGGAGAAATTGTATATATAGCTCTAAAGATTACATGACTGATGTATAAGGTCAGAAACACATTTGGAAACCTCGTAGTATGATATTAAAATGTTTGCAGGTCTACCATGTGAATGATTGGTTAGAACACATTCAACGCATAGTGGATGATTGGGATGTCAACTGCTTGACATTTGGGAGATTGCACAGTAACATGAGACATGTATTAGGTTCTCAATTTGAGATGTTATAGGTTCGAGTTAAAATGTTTATTACTTATGGTCATTGGTAGGGTACGTAAACGAGCCGAGTTAGAGCTTTAAAGCTTTTTTAATATTCATGTTATTATTTATATCAAGCTTAAGCTTAGCCGGTTTGTTATTTATAAAATATTTACTTATTTTATTTTGTTGATATATAGTTACTTTTTTTTAACATATTATATGTCATTGCCCCATATAATAAGGGGTTGAGTTATTCTACAAAGGCTAACAAAAATTAGAAGTGTGAGAAGCCATAATAAATTGACATGTGTCAATAAGTATCAAAGGAAAAAAGGTATAAAAGTAATATTGCATATTTTTACTATGCACATGCAAGTCACATGTTAATTCCCTTATCATTTTTAAATGTCTATAACTTTTTCATATGATATTTAAAAAAAAAATTCACCATAATAACAAGCGTTTTCTTATTTTTAGTATGAGTATGATTTTGTTATATAAAAATAAAAAAAATTACGTTATTGTGTATTTTTTGCTTACCGTTGTGTCTTTCTGTTTTTCAATTTGTTTTTTTGGCCATTGTCTTTAAACTTATCATTGTGTTTTTTCTTTAAATATTAATAATACCGTTGTGTAATAATATGTAAATATAATGAAAAGTACCAACAAATTATCTAATACATAAAACACAATGACGAATACATATTACACAATAACCTGAAACGTAAAACACAATAATGTATACATATAACACAATGGCCTGAAACGTAAGACACAATGGTAAATACATATAACACAATGACCTGAAACGTAAAACATAATGAAATCTGCATATTACACAATGAATTGAGCGTAATATACAATGAACATAATATTATTTTTCTCAAATTAAGTGAATGTGGAGCATAATGATTAAAACACAATGATAAGTAGAAAAACAAATGTTGAGCATAAAGATACAATGACGAACAAAAAGACATAATAATGTTATCTTTGTTTTAATTTTTATCTTTAATATGAGTAACAATTGAAAAACAAAATGACCAAAATTTATAACACAATGCATAAAAAACTTAATTAAACACAATTAACAACCAAATATCACAATATAAAAAAATTCACTAACTTTTTGTTTATTTTTATATAACAATATGATATTCATATTAAATATAATAAAATGCTTGTTATTATGGTAAAAAAATGTCGTATGAAAAATCTATAAACGTTTTAAAATGGTAGAGGATTTGACACGTGTCTTACATGTGGAGAAAGAAAATCGTCATAAGTAGGTTATTACCTTCATGCCATTCTCATTCATTTTTATTAAAATTATTTTTAAATTAATTTCCACCATCCAAATCTAAAATCAATGGATTAAATTCTTTCTCACCCTTCTTATTTTTGTTGTACTTTGTATTTTAACTTTACCTTATAATAAGTTCAATTTATGCAATAATAAGTTAATAACTATATAAATTATATAGTAACTAAATAGCTTATACTTTGTTGTATACATAAATAATTATAAATAGGGGTATTTATACAAGTAATAGGTTTTTTTAGCGTCGCCTTCTCAAGACTACCCTTTGTTTGTAAAGCTTTGGCATACACGTGGCGTTTATTGCTCAGTTCATGAAAAAAGGTAAATATTTCTAAAAAGACATGCTTTTAAGGTCAAAACCTTCTGTAATTTTGGCAAAGATGTAAAAATATGAAACTTAATTAAATGTAAAAAGCCAAAATTCAAACATATGTTTCTTCAATTTCCCTTGTATTGAATTATTTATTGAGTTATTTTATGACTGTTATATTCTTATTTGTGTTCATTATTATTTAATTAAGATATGTAAGGCTAATGACATCAATAAACCACACCGATGTTACAAATAAGAAAAATACTAGCAGACGTACTATGCAATAAATCACGAGAGAATGAATAAACTAATAGAAAATGAGTATCGCGTTGTAAATTTTTTCAGCCGCCGCATCGCGCGGGTTACTACTAGTTAGTATATATATATATATATATATATATATATATATATATATATATGAAAACTTAGCGAGAGTAATTGATAAAAACATAACTTAGTAACGTTAGTTTAACATTAAAATTGTTTGTTTATTTTTACTAGTAATTATAATAATTGTACATCATTTAACAATTAAAAATAAACAATAAATAAATAAATAATAACAAAAAATAAAATAAATTCAACAAAATATCGCAAGTATAACGAATTGTGCAAATGTACAGTTGGCGTGTCCATGGTGTCCCATGGGTTTTACACCCTACTAGACATCGTTAAAAGTAGAACGAATTCCTTCCAACTCTTCTGGTAAATCTAGCTTGTAAGCCACTTCACCCACACGATCAACAATCTTAAACGGTCCAATGTACCTTGGACTTAGCTTTCCTCTCTTCCTAAAACGAATAATTCCTTTCCAAGGCAAGAACTTGAGCATCACATTTTCACCAACGTTAAACTCGATTGGTCGTCGCCGCTTATCAGCATACGACTTCTGTCGGTCTTGAGCAGCTTTCATTCTTGTCTTGATCTGATCGAACCTTGACGAGGTTTCTTGCACAACTTCTATGATTCCAATTTCTCCCCAACATGCAGGGTTTCTATAACGTCTACCGTATAGCATCTCAAATGGTGGCATACCAATGTTCAAATGGTAGGTGCTGTTGCAAGAGAATTCCAAGATGCAGATGATCATCCCAACTTCCTCCAAAGTCTAAAGCACAAACACGTAGCATATCCTCAAGGGTTTGGATAGTCCTTCAGGCTGCCCATCCGTTTGAGGATGATACGCATTACTGATGTTCAATCTGGTTCCCATAGCTTCATGGAACTTCTTCCAAAATCTTGAAGTAAAGCGAGGATCTCTATCAGACACTATCGATAACGACACTCCACGCTTAGCCACAATCTCTTATGAATTTGCTAAGGTTTCTGACGAGATGGCCTCTCATATAGGCAGAAAGTGAGCACTTTTAGTCAAACGGAACACTATCACCCAAATGGTATCGTGATGTTTAGCTGTATAGGGTAGCTTAGTTATGAAATCCATGGTGATGTGTTCCCATTTCCATTCAGGTATCTCTAACGGCTGCATATTCCCATAAAGATTCTGGTGTTCAGCTTTGACTTATAAACAAGTTAAGCACTTACTAACATAGTCTACTACATCATTCTTCATACCCGGCCACCAATAGTCTCTCTTCAGGTCCTGATACATGTTGGTGGATCCCGGATTAAACGAGTATCTTGACTTGGGAGCTTCATCTAGGATTCGACCTCTAAGATTTCCATGGCGTGGAATCCGCATGCAGTCAAACCTAGTCTTCATACCATGAGTGTTATCTATCAGCTCGTCTTGTTGCCCGAAAATCCTTTATTTATTCATTAATCCTTCATCTGAAAGTACCTCAGACTGCACCTTGATGATTCCTTCAAAGATATCTGAGTTAATGATCAACTTATAAGACTTCACTGTTTCAATCACTTCTTCATTCTTACGGCTTAGCGCGTCAGCAACCACATTAGCCTTGCCAGGGTAGTACTTGATTTCGCAATCATAGTCCTTTATCAACTCTTACCATCTCCTCTGTCTCATGTTCAACTCCTTCTGCTCGAAGAAGTACTTCAAACTCTTATGATCGGTGTAAACAGTACACTTAGTACTATAAAGGTAGTGCCTCCATATCTTTAAGACATGCACTACTGCTGCTAGCTCTAAATCATGCGTCGGATAAGTACTCTCGCGAACTTTCAATTGTCTGGATGCATAAGCTATCACTTTTCCTCGTTGCATCAACACGAAACCTAACCCACAATGCGAGGCAACAGTACAAATAACCAAATCCTCCTCACATTCGGGTAGAGCAAGGATTGGAGCTTGCGTGAGTCTTTTCTTTAATTCTTCAAAAGCTTCCTCCTGAAACTTAACCCAATTGAATACCACAGTCTTCCGGGTCATTCCGATTAACGGTGTAGCTATCTTGGAGAAGCCTTTGATGAATCTCCTATAATAGCCAGCCAACCCTAAGAAGCTGCGTATATTAGTCGGGTTTTGCGGAGTCTTCCAATTCGTTATAGCCTCAATCTTAGCTGGGTCCATGGTAATCCCTTTAGGATTGATCACGTAACCTAGAAACTGCACTTCTCAAAACAATAATGCGCACTTCGAAAACTTAGCAAACAACTTCTCTTCCTTCAACTTCTCTAACACTTCTCTTAGATGTTCAGCATGGTCGGACTCGCTCTCAGAATAAATCAATATATCGTCAATGAAAACGATAACTGATTTGTCTAACATCGGCTGACATACCTTATTCATCATATCCATAAATGTTACAGGAGCATACGTTAGACTGATCGACATCATGAGGAACTCGTTGTTTTAAGGATGTTTGCCTCCTTCACTTTCAGCTGATGATAGCATGATCTAAGCTCTATTAGTGAGAACCAACTCAAACCTTGTAGTGGATCAAACAAATCATCAATCCGTGGCAACGGATATCTATTCTTCACCGTAAGCTTGTTCAACTCACGATAGTCTATACACATTCTCATACTTCCATCCTTCTTCTTCACAAACAACACCGGTGCGTCCCATGGGGAAACACTTGGTCTTATAAAACCTTTTTCGAGGAGTTCTTGCAGTTGGGACATCAGTTCTTTCATCTCATACGGTGCCAGGCGGTAAGGTGCTTATGCGACGGGCTGGGCTCCTGGTATTAAGTCTATCTGGAATTCTATCTCACGCCTAGATGGCAACTCTGGAAGGTCCTCAGGGGACACTTCTGGATAGTCGCACACAACAGGAACCTCTTTCACTTCTTCCGTCTCGGCCATAGCTTTCACAACATACGCCAAGTAGGCACCGCACCCTCGTTGTAACAATCCTTCTGCTTTTATCATCGAAATGACATTAAGCCCTGAACTTTCTTTATCACCATAAACCGTCACCGTACTACCATCCAAGGATTTTAACCTTATTAATCTATTCTTGCACACTATCTGAGCTTCAAACTCAGATAGCAAATCCATTCCCAAAACCACATCGAACAAAGGTAATAACATACAAGGTGACAGGGAAATCACGTCCCTCTAACTCTATCTTACACTCCTTAATCATTCTCATTATTCTAACTGAGGTTTCACTCATGGTTTCTACTTTAAAGGTTTCAGGCACACGACAACATTTCATTTTTGCTAGCTTACTAAATGTCGTAGCTACAAAACTTCTATTCGCACCTGAATCAAACAATATTATAGCAGAAATACCGTTCACTAAAAACGTACATGTCACAACATTATGAATCTGCCTGGCTTGTTCTTGGGTTAACATGAAGGCCCTAGTCCTTGGCCTTGCTTGATCAGCATCTTTCTTTCCTCTTCCTCCAGCTTCACCGTCAGTGCACTCCCTGGCCATATGACCAATCTTACCGCACTTGTAACAAGCGGGTTTTGCAGTGGAAACTGGAGCATAATGCCCCACCATCCCAAACTTGTAACAGGCAATCGATCCAAGCCTGCACTCTCCACCATGAGCTTTACCACACTTGTGAAAAACATCCGTACCCTTACCCAATTTGCACTCACCACCGTGCATCTTTCCACATGTCTTACATGGCCTCTTCTCCCACATCCTATGCTTCTTATCTCTAGGGTTCCACAACTGGGTACCGGGTCGTTTAGCAGGAACGACCCATTTCTTTTCATTCTTCTTTTCTACCACCACTTCATCCACAGCCAGATCATCGTAAACCATCTCTGCGAGTTCTACAACAAAGTCGAAAGTAGCAGGTTTACTGGTCTTGACCAAAGTGTGGACGTTCTGTGGTAGTCCTCTCATGTAGCACTTGATTCTTTTGTCTTCGGTGTTCACCATGCCAGGCACTAATCTAGACATGCGGTTGAATTCGGTAGTATACTCGCGGTGTGTCATCTTTCCCGCCTTCAAGTTCAGAAACTTCATCTCAGCTCTTTCAACCTCCGCATCAGCACAAAACCGCTTCATCACCAATTCCTTCAGGCCATCCCACCTCATAGCCTTAACTTCCTCTCAAGTGTTTCTCTGCTCCACCGACTCCCACTAGTACATGGATTCATCTCCGAATGATTGGGTGGCATAACCCACTGCTTGGTTAGGACGGCACTCGCTAATTCGGATAACGTTGTCCATGGCAGTTATTCATTGGAGAGTAGCGACTGCATCTCTTAAACTAGTCAGCTTCGGCAGGTCACAACCTTTGAACGACTTGTAGTTACACCCTCCTTGGCCCCTCCTTCTGTCATCAACCTTCACAGACCTACCCTCGCTCGAGTCACCTTTCTCCCTCTCGTCATCCTTCTTACCATTTTCTCCTGACCTCTCAGCAGTTCTTGCATGGCTTCCAGCAGACTTTTCAGGTTGTAGGTTCTTCACTACAACAGCTACAGCTTGAGCAATGGTTTCCTGAACAGCAAGGTCAAGTTGGTACCCTTCATTGTTGCTCGGATTCCGTCCAGCTGCACTTACTTCTTCCCTTGAGTTAGTAGCTGATTCTAGAGAAGGTGCTCGGACAATACGTGGCCTACCAGGACGTCCAGTACGACCTCCCTGACCGACGACCTTTCTTCATCTAGCCATTCATATTCTATAAGGAACACAAACGTCATCACTTAAGGAACCATTTAGTACAAGGATAGTAAGGCTAACAAGTAATAACAATGGCCAACTGTGATTAACTGATCACGTTAATCTCCGTGTCCTATACACTTCCCTTTGTGAGTCCACTTGTGCTAGTTCTACTTCTAACAGTCAAACATTCAAACAAGTCATATAATCATACACTCCTATCTCTAGCAATTAAGCTAACTTCCTTACACATTCTTACATTACACATGAAATTAATCATATGATTTACCTTTACATAGCTTGCTTGAGTGACACATGGCTTTCTTGAACTGGCATTTTCTTTCTTATCTTACTTATGTCCCATTCTCTGTTCGAGTCTAAGCATGTAGGATGCTTAATTCTATCGAACTTATGCTCTGATACAACCTTGTAAGGCCCCCTTCCCGGTGCCCTACTTTGACTTTGGATTTACTCATAAACACAGTTCTAAATATCAGAGTGAATTAAAACTTTCTTGGAATAAATAAAACTTCAACATTCATTACAAAACATTCATAACATGTCTTTAAAACATAACTTAAAACAAGTCTTTTAGTTCAACCATTAACAACTAAGTCTTCAGATGCCAGCTTATTTATTCATCTGCCATGTGTCCCCTTTCAAGCCAGCTGTCTTATCTTACTCACCTGCGTGCATACTAAAAGTCAGCTATGCTAAGTGAGTTCTAGTTAATCAGGCAACATACAATACATTCACGTTTATATATATACGTATCCGTAGATACATATTACATACTTAACTTGTTATCTTTCTTTCATTGGTACATACATACTTTCTTTCTTTCTTTCTTTCTTCAATACTTTCATACATTCATGTCAGGTCCCCGATTGTAGGTAGATCTTAAACGAATCAAGTCATAACTCACACAATATTGTGTTGACAAGAGAGTTAATGACAGGTTGCTATATTTAGAAAGAAAACCGTTTGCTAAAGGCGGAACTAAACAAACGATTTAGTTGCTGAACAATTAAATAAAGGTAACTAACACACAAGATTCACTCAAAAGATTTCCATTCATATAATATAAATCATACAAATGATAACCGATTTAGGGTTTCTGAATGGGAAAGTTATATCCGAACGATTCTAGGACAGCCGTCACACTCACAAATATCCTCTCTGAATTAATGAGGTTGTCTGTCCGTCTTAGGAGGCGTGCCCTAAATTATTCCTTTTATAGGCCTGACACCTCCTTTACAGCTGTCATTCCTTCTAGAAACCCTAAATAATAAAACATATTCAAAACAATACTAAGTGTAAAACAAGCCTTCCGGGTAGTCCTTGTTGCAGTGTTAACTTTTCCGAGTAGAGTGTGTGCTCTGCCTTCCTTTAGTACTTGGTATCCTAGAAGTGTGCCCAGGAACAGTTTCCGGGTTGGCTTTACTTAGAGTATTTTCCAAAGGAATATACTCACCTAGCAGACTTCAATCCTCTTGATTATATCAGACTTTTTCCAACATAATCTTACGAGCAACCTTGTTCTTCAATGACCCCTTCAACTCATTGCTGGGTAATAGCGTATTAGCAAAGTGTGCTCGGTAGCACTTGTACCCTGCTTGAGTTGAACCCTGCCCGATGTTACTTAGAGATATTTCATTACACATCAAGCTTACTCGGGCCACTAGTATTATTAATGAATACCTTGCCGATCTTCCAATCACTTGGCTTCATGAGCTTGGTTAGCCAAGAGATTACTCTGAAGTAAACCTTACTCGGCTATGAAGAACTAACTTGCTAGACAAAGTGATCCCTGCTCGGGTATGTACTAACTAGTTAACCTTGCTCGGTTATGCACTAATTTATGAACCATGCTCGGATATGCACTTAAGAAGAATTCTAGAAGATAACTTAGCCCAGTGGACAAAATATCGTGCCCGGCTAAGTAAAAACCCTGCTCGGATGTCTCAAGTGTGCCTGGTTCTATACTTAGCGATTTCCAAGGAGGTTGAGAAGATTTCAATCTTCCATATATTTCTTTTAGGTCAAATCTTTGACTCAACAATCTCCCCTTAGATTGGAACACCTCAGCTGTTCCAAAACATCTCTATGGTTACATACACTTAGTCAAAATACATATTCAAATTAAATCAAAATACATATTCATTACAAAATCAAATAATTATATAATCAAAAGCTGTTCCTGGACATTACAAAACAAAGCCTATTCTAAAAATCATTGTCTTCTTCTTGCAATGTAGTAGGCTTGCTTTCGATTCACTATTAGTGTATGTGCCCTTTGCCTGAAGATAGAAAGGATTTGGTAATGAATGTGACTTTCTGGAATGTCCAAATCCCTAATATCTCTCAAATCTTCATAGTGTAATTAGGGCCTGTCATTCTTCTTTCCATTCTTATGCAGGTATTCATGTTTGACAAAGGGTTCTTATCTTTGACTTTCAGCAGGTAGTTTAGTTCGGCACTGGCTATCTTTTTCATTTTGGCAACCCTTCTTGTTTTCACCTGCTGTGTCATCCTACAGCTTTTCTTTTCTTTTAAAAATGTGAAACCCTTGTCAGCTTCATCCTTCAAGAACTTGGAGAGTTCATTATGTTGTCTTCCTGCCATCTTGGTTGTGTCATGATAGTCATACAGATCTAGTGAACTCACCAAAATCATCTCTCATAATGATGTCTCTCAATTGTTTGCTTTCCATTACCACTTTCAGAGACTGAGAGACTGAGTCAAGATAGAGTCTTCTTGGTAGATCCACATTTGATTGTGGATTTGTCATTCTTTGAGATCCATCTCTACTTGACTCTCCTCTTAGTGTTGTTGGTTGTTGCAATGATGTAGAAGGCCCTGTTGATATAGACATCATGGGTTGGCTGGGTCTTGTGAGACCAAAAGCTTTCAAATACATAGATTCAATCAATTCACTAGGAAAGAAGATTAGGTCAGCATATCTTTCACCAGCATCCCTTGACAGTCTTGTAATCATTTCAGACATTTTTGGATCATTCAGTAGACCTGCAGGAACAAACCTTCCTCCAACAAAGCTTCTTGGGATGTCACCTTCCAACAATACTTTCTCCCACTCAACCTTCTGCAAATAAAACAGCTCTTTGAGTTCATCTTTGTTTAGAGCATTGAAGGCATTAACATCCACTCCTTTTTGATTAACCATTACCCCTCTCAGAATTTCAACCACCTCTTCATTTTCCCAAGGAATGATAGGTTAATCAATAGGTTCTAGTTTCACTTCCTCTAGGATTGGGGTTTCATCAGTTTCATCCCTTTTTGTTTCCTTTTCAGCCTCTTGTTTCTTCCTCAAAGTCATTAATTTTCTTTTCTTTTTGGGAGGCTCAGACTTTCTTTCTTTTTCTTCCTTCTGAATTTTTATTTTCAAATATCTGTAATCATTTTCAACCAATTCTTTGCTCATTACTTCCACATCATTCAATGTTCTTCCATGTTCTATCAGGAATTTACACTTTCCCCCATATCTGCTATAGATATTTTCAAGTCTTTCTTTTTCATGGGCAGTTTTCAGCTTAGCTTTCTCAAATTCCTTCTCTTTCTCAGCATCCATGGTTATATGGTATAGATCACTGAGTTGCTTAAAATTACAGTTATTCAAATCTGTTTCAGAGTAGTTATGCAATCTCAGATACTCCTTGAATCTTGAATTTAATTTCTCTACTTATCTTTATCTTTAACACTGGATGGTTCAGGTTGTACCAACTTCTTCAATTTTTCTTTTCTTTTCATCTAGTTAAATAGTGTTTCAACTGCATTTTTTTGTCTAAGAAATCAATCATGTTGGGCTTCATCCCTCTCTCCAACAGATATCCACATTTTCCTCCAAATTTTTCTTTCAATGCTTCCAGCTTTTCTGCTTCCTCATTTTATTTAACAAATCTTTCTTTTATTTCTTCCCTTTTTTCCTTTATATGCTTCTCTCAACTTGTAAACAATAAAATGAATCAGATCTTTTTCAAAGTACCCATGCTTCCTTAAATATTCTCTGTATCTTTGGGCATCTCTATTTTTTTATTCAATTCTCTTTTTAATTTCATCCCTCACCTTATCTAAACTTTTCTGCAATTGTTCATTATCCAAATCAGCCAAGGTCTCAAAGCTTATACCAAAGCTTCTTAGTTTCACAACCAATGGAATTTTCCGTTTAGCATCCAGCATACTTTGTTCAATGTTTGCCCTTTGTTTATCAGTCATTGTGACTTGTGGGGACACAACATTAGCAGTTTCATCAACTTTTCCCTGATTATCTTCATCATCATCATTTTCATCTTCATCAGAATCATCCTCTTCCTCAGTTGTTTCATTCAGTGCATCAATCTTAGGTTCATTGGGAGTTGGATTCTCAGGGATTGGTACATTAGGAACTCCTTAAAAATGCTCATATGGCCTTAAAGTTTGCAAGGGAATTGCCCTTATGGGACTTGCTTCATCATCAGGTGTCTCAACAAAATATTTATTCTGATCATGTTATTTCCCCTTTTTGGTCTTTAAATTATCTTTCATACCCTGATCAGTGGCTTTCCTCTTTCTTGAATAGGTCTTTTCAAATCTGCCAACATACTCATATATTCTTGAAGCTTTAGCCAACATCACTTCAATTGATTCTTCAGTTTGTTTTTTAGGTTCCTTTTCAGGTTCCTGCTAAGACTGGCTTGTAGATTGAGCAAACATACTCACTACCAGGGCTAGAGAGTTATCAACTTCCTCAGCCCAGTTTAAATTTATCAGTGCTTCAATAACAATTTGATCATCAGCCTCTTCTTCATTTATCACCTTAGCAATATTGGCTTGATTGATCTGTGCTTCGTGCTCTTCTAACTCCTCAGGAGACAAGATCTGGGCAAGTATCTCCCTGTCCCTTGTCTCTCTTACAACATTTTCAAGCTTTCTCCTTGCAGCAGTAGAAGCCTCTTCCTCCTCAGCCAACATTTTCTTTTACACAATATCAGCCTTAGCAGGCTCCTCTTTATAGAATTTTGTCTTACATTTCTCCAATCTCCTCTTTACATCTTCTTCATCCTCAGATTGTTGGTAATCATCTATTTCTTTTTCAAGTGCTTCCAATTCTGAATCATGCTCTACTCTCTTGGAACTTGCTTGTTGTTCAGTTTCTGGTTCAGTGTGTGTAAGCTCCTCAGTAGCAGCATTTTCATCAATGATTACATCAGTCAATTCTTCATTTACAACATCAGTCAACACATCTGTGGCCACATCCTCTTCATCATTTAACTTTTCAATTCCAGCATCAGTGGCCTCTTCTCCTCTCACCTCCTGCTCATCCTCATCTCTCCATACAACATTCATGATTTCATCATTAACATCATAGTTTTGTTCTCTACCATCAGATTTATCAGCCTCATACTCTACATCCTCCATCCTCCTCTCTTCACTTTACTCATGTTCATCAGAAGCATTTAGAATAAATGTCAACCCATCAACATTCTCTCCTGCATCCTTCATCGCTACCTCTTCCTTAACATTAGTGGGCACATTAATATTCTCCCCTGTTTTGGGGCAGCTGAGGTCTTCTTAACCTCCTGCTCCAGGGTTTGAATTTTCAACAAAGCTTGGCCCAATTTATATAGTAGTAATAGATTCTCCTTGGTTACCTCCTCATTTATTTCCCTTAGCCTAGCATTCTCCAACATCAGATCCAGTTTTCTTTGAAATTGATAGGTTCCAGTAGGAGGGGTTGTTGGTGGTGAGGTAGAGAAAGGTTCAGGTTCTAATTGGTCTTGGTTGGTGGTTTGAGGTATTATTGGGTTGGCTTATTCAAAGTTGTTTTCGCTTGTGGATGGTGGTGGGTTGATGTTTGGAATAAGAAGGGTTCTTGAGTGAGTGGTGGTAAATGTGGGTGGTGTAGATGATTAAGGTGGGGTTATAGTTGTGGTTTGAGTTTGGATAAGGGTAGGCTGGGTTGTTGTAATTGATTAGGGTGGTGATTGAGTATGGGTTGGTCTTGGAATAAATGTGTAAGTTTGGATTGGCCTGTTGGTTGGTGGTGTTTGTGGTAGTGTTGGTATAGGTTGGTCAATGGGTAAGGGTTGGTGTGGTGGTGTTAGAGGTGGCTGTTCTGGTACTATTTAATGCTCCCCCTGAAGCTACACAATGACCTCAAGATTTGCATCTCCCCCCTCCATATTTGAAAAAACATCCTCATTCCCATCATTATCATTACCTCCATCATCATCCGAACTGTTATCATCACCATCATTCTCCCCATCTCCTCCAGCAACCTCCTCAGGTTCAGATAATAACACATGCAGTTGAGGTATTAATTGAGGGATCAAGTCATCATCAAACATTAACCAGGGCAAATCTGCATACACCTCTTCAGGATCAAATCTGCTTGTGCTAGCCAGATTTTCTATTCTTTTTAAAAGTATCCGAATTTTGCCGGACATGAGTGATTCCTGTAGTTGGTAGGTTTTCCAACTCTTGGTTAAAAATTATTTGCAGGAACCTAGGATATGCCAAAAATTTCTGCTTGATCGGATTCTCCATGTTTTGCACTAATCCTTCAAATATCATTCGTGAAAAGTTGAAAGGATAGACAAATAATACTGCAACTGTGGCATTTTCCAAATCTCTGCTCATTAGGGTCTATGAACCTTTCCTTGGGGCAAACCCCTGTATTATATGATGAATCAAGAATCTGTAGATGGTAGGAAACATGCCCTTCTGGAATTGCCCATATTTAGTATTCCCTGATAACCCATAAATTTGACAAAAATGTTGTACAGCTGAGCAGTTGTAAGATGGATCGGATTAGGGTTATCATCGTTTAATAGTAGACACCTCCGAATCACAGTCTCGTCTACTCGTATTTCATGATTGGCAACAGCGGCTTCGATCCATCGTCCATTCGCATCTTCCATCAGTGTTGCAGAGTTCCAAAAGTCCAACGAATGGTTTCGGTAAATTGTTGGACTTGCCGTTAGTGCAAATTGAATGTTTTTCCTTCGCAACCATCGTATCATTCCGGCAACCTCTTCGTTGTCTGGCGTGACTTGTAGAAGAGCGCACATATTGTGCTTTTGCTTAAAGAAATATTTTGGTACATTTTCATCGTCTGCCATATCTGAAAAGCACAATCAAACATAATCAAAGTGAAATTAGCCCAAAAGTTCATTACTTTAAGCAATTTCAAGTTATAAAATTGAAGAAGAAAGAGAGAAATATTATTAAGAACATGTTCTTCGACAAATTTATAACCTACACACAAAACAGAGTGTTAGCAAAAATGCATAATCAAAGCCCATAATTATCTAATCGTGGTCAGAAAACAAGTTATTACTGCTTACCGAGTCGGAATTAGTGGGCTAGTAAAGTTAGGGTTTGGATTAAATCGAATGCGATAAGTCGGTTAGATATTTCGTAGAGTAATCAGTGGAAGGAGAGAGAGAGAGAGGGAAAATTATGTACAAAAACGTCTCTCACTCCCTCTTATATACCTTTTGAAAGTGGGTTTCAAATCCTTTTTGTCGTTTTGTAAGTTATTAGCTGTCAAACAGTAAACTTATCCATTTAATATTTTAAACATCCAACTCTTAGTATTAAGTTTAGCAAACCTTTCCCGCAAATTTTCAGTGTAAGTTTTGCAAAGCCTACTCGGTATAGTCCACTTAAGGCTTACTCGGTTATTAGAAGTTAAAATGAAGAAAGCTTACTTGAAATACAAGATTGCTTGAGAACTAAATCACAAGAAAAATTAATCCAAGTATTAAACATCAAGCATGCAACCTTACTAGGAATCAACTAAGATGCCCATATAATATACATCTAATTTACCTACCTTACTCAGTTAATTCACTTAATCACAAACCTTACTCGGTCAATTACAATTTATAAGTACAGTCAAGTATACTTTGATGCAAAGTATGCCTGAAAAAGAATACAATGTGCTAGAGATCTCATAGCACAAAGTGTACTCGGAAAATCAGTGAAATTACCAAAGTATATTATGGGAACATTTGAACATTCAAAGTGTGCCCGAAACATAAAGTGTCTCCAGAAAAGAAGGTTTGCCCGGAAACACTTGTAATTTCAGAGGAAGAACATATTCACACTAATCACTTAAGAACACAAAGCTTGCTCGGTGGACTAAAGCTAAGTTCACAAAGCTTGCTTGGTATATCATTCAGCATATAAGATGCAAAGCTTGCCCTAAACAAGAAATCCTTGTTAAAAGCTAACTAGGTCACATATTTATCTCAAGACTTCAAGCTTGTTCGTGAAATTAGTACTGTTAACTGTACTCTACCCGGAAAGTGTGAACACTTCAAAGCAGGCCCGAAAATCATAAACTTAGTGCAAAGTGACTAAGCTTGCTCGGAAAGGTAATAAAACATCAAACGAAAATACGTATTCAACCTTTTTGAGGAAAAATGCACCTCTTTTTGACCTTAAACCAATTATCAACTTTATATTTCATTTAAGATGATTGTTTATGAGCAAATGGTGCATTTAGAGATCAAATTTCAGTCATGTTTCTCTTCAAAACAATTTCTTTCTTTAACTGAAAAGATCTCAAGAATGGGATCATATTAACTAAGTAGCTTTCTCAATACTTCATTCTCAGCATTATAATGACAACATAGATTGGTTACAGCAGGTCTAGACTTTACATGAATTTCGTCTCTTTGGTGATATGATTAAGGTTCAATTAAGCATAATTCAGAATGGTCAACACTGTGCCATGATGCCTCATATCTCTTCTCAAAGCTTATTTGGCTTTCCCCATATCACCTCAATTTGACTCCAACATCCTGTATTTGGTCAAAATTTGTTTTTGTATGACTGAAATTATTGGATCTTTTTGTATTTTTTTATTTTCAAACATATATAGAGGTTGAACGTTGGACTTACAGTTTAAATAACATGCCTTTCATTCAAGATGAGACAGATTTTGTAACATCTCTGTAGTTCTAGTTGTAACCTCTTTGTTTGATAAAATATTTAAAACACTTATCAACTTTTAGTTGATTTATTCTTCCCCTTCTTTTTGATATTTTCTCAAAATTTTCACAAACTTGTCCTTTGTCATATTTAAAGATGTTTCATTTTTGGTTGACCAAATAACAACAGGATCGTGTATGACTGGGTAATCACTTTTCTGCCTATCATTTGGAGAGATTTATCTTGAGACATGCAAAGACAACTATGTATCTCCACATAAACATTAGCATATTCATTATGTTTATATCACCTTAGATTTTACACATAATGGGAAAGCAACCATACATGTTAATGACTATACTAAGTGTCCTTTCGGCCAATTAAATCCATATGATTGGCTAAGTAGACAATGTACTATTATTTCCGATATTAAATTCAGTTTAATATCCAGTCACCCCAATTTCTCTTAATTGGCAGGTAAATGGCTATCCTGTTTGACCACAAGTGGTCAACAAGACCAAACATACATGTGAATATATGTCCTTTCAAAGTCAGAGCTATTGACATAGTTTTAAGTGAAAGAATAGAAAACAAGTTATAATTGCCCCAAATGCTTTCAGTTTTCTGGTTAATGGCTATCCTTTAAATCTATAAAGATTATAGGACCAAACATACACAAGTGTATGTCCTTCCAACTGGGCAAATAACATAATTTTCAGCAAGAATAACTACTTGAGACTTTTCATTAAAAACCTTCTTTTAAGCTTCTATAAAGCTTGAACTGAATGGTCTTATCATCTCTCTGCACCATTAATCAAGTTGCTCATGTTTTGACCAAAATAAAGTGATTATGCAAAATTCATTAGAAAATTCATTTTATCATTTAATTTAGACATAAAACTCATTTTGACAAAAACAGTTGTAACATAATCAAATCTTAATTAAACATAACATTATCAAGACAAGCAGACAGTACTATCATTCAAAGTCTATCCTATCCTAATAACATCAAATGATCAGATAACACACATAACCAAGCAATTAATCATGACATCAGACAAGTGAATATTAATTTTGACAATATAAAACACTACTTATCTTGATATGAATAGCAGTTAACTGACAAGCAAAACATAAGTATCTATGATACCTAATTTGCACAAATAATCACTTAAGCACATATCAGTTAACATAACAAGTATCATATTCAAGCATATTCACACAACATTTACTTTGTGAGACCTCTACCTATATAATCAATTAGCACATAGAGACACACATCTAGCACACATCATCAATCAGACCACATCAGAGTTGATCATCCCCAGGGATTTCAGAAGAAAGTTGAACCTGGTTCTGTCAAGTGGTTTGGTGAATAGGTCTGCCAAATTATCACTTGTATCAACTCTTTGCATTTCAATCAAACCTTTTTCACTACAATCTCTTATGAAGTGATGTCTGATTTCAATGTGTTTAGTCTTGGAATGTTGAACTGGATTTTTAACAGTAAAATATGCAGCAGTATTATCAATAAAAATAGGGGTATTCAGAAAATTCATACCATAGTCCAGCATTTGGTTCTGAATCCAGAGAACTTGTGCCAACAAGCAGATGCAACAATGTATTCAGCTTTTGCAGTTGAGATTGAGACGGTTGTCTGCTTCTTGCATTGCCATGACACTAGCCTTTCACCCAAGAATTGACATCCACATGAGGTTGACTTTCTGCTCATGTTACAGCCATCATAATCACTGTCTGTGTAGGAAATCAGATCAAAAGACTGGTTCTTTGGATACAAAATTCCTAAGTCTGGTCTTCCCTTCAAATATATAAAAATTCTCTTGATAGCATTCATGTGGGAGACATTTGGATTTGATTGGAATCTTGCACAGACACACACAACATACATAATGTCTGGTATTGTAGCAGTTAGGTACCCCAGGGACCCAATTTTGGCTCTATATTCATGTTCATCCACAGGCTCCCCCTTTTCATCAGCAATCATCTTTTTGTGTCCGTTGGAGTTGAAGCTATTTTGAATTCATGACATTTGAACTTATTCAAAATGTCCTGCACAAATTTAGTTTGGTAAATGAAAATCCCCTCAGCCTTTTGTTGAACTTGCAGTCCAAGAAAGAAGTTCATTTCTCCCATAGAGCTCATGCTGTATTTGGATTTCATTACCCCTTCAAACTCTATACACATATGTTCATTTGTTGAACCACAGATGATATCATCCATATTGACTTGTAACAGCAGTAAGTCTGATCCCTTTCTTTGGTAATAGAGAGTCTTGTCAATGGCTCGTCTTTGAAAACCATTTTCAAGAAGATGATTTGACAGCTCATCATACCAAGCTCTAGGGGCTTGATGCAATCCATATAGGGCTTTATTTAACTTATACACCTTGTTTGGATACATTGGATCCTCAAAACCTGGCAATTGAGCAACATACACCTCTTCATCAATCTCACCATTTAGGAATGCAGACTTAACATCAAGCTGGAACACTTTGAGGTTCTTTGAGGCAGCATATGCAAGAAAAATCCTGATAGCCTCAAGTCTTGCAACAGGTGCAAATATTTCCTCAAAGTCTATTCCTTCCTCTTGAAGGCATCCCAGTGCCACAAGCCTAGCTTTATTCTTAATCACTGAACCCCTCTCATCCCTTTTGTTTCTAAAAACCCACATGTTCCAATTGCAGACCTGTTTCTTGGCCTATCAACAAGATCCCAAACATGTAGATCTCTGAATTGTGCCAATTCCTCCTACATTGCCTCCACCCAACTATTGTCCTTTAGTGCTTGAACAATGTTCTTTGGTTCTATTTGGGAAAGAAAGCAGGAGTACAAACAGATATTTGCAATTTCATAAATGACTTCTTGTGACTCTTTCTTGTATATTTCCAATGATTTTTTCAGAAGGATGATTCTTTTCATATTAGTAGACACAGTTGTGTCAAGATTTGATTCATTGAGTTCTGGTTCATCAATGATCAATTCAGTTTCTGCATCATGAAACTCTGGTGCTTCTTCATTGCTCTGTCTTGAAGTGGATGCACCATTGTTTTCCATATTCAATCTTTCAAACAGATCTTGAAATCTTGCTGTTGTTACGGTTTCTTCTTCATTTGTTTGGTTGCTTTGGTTTCCCTCAGTCTGAACTTGATCATTCTGCACTTCTTGATTGTCTTGATTGAAATCTACATGATCTTGTTCTGGACTGTGATTGTTCCCTTGGTCATTGTTTTGAACTTGTTCAACGGTATCACTTGAGGGATCCTTTACAAATGTATACGCCTTTTCTTTACTAGCAACCTTCTTCCACAACTCTTCTAAGTCCAATGTTTTCTTCTTTTTCTCTTCAAACACACTGGTCTTGTAGAATGAGTCATCAAAGTCTTCAGTATAAATATTGAAAGACCTTATCAATTTCTCATGATCAACCAGCCATGCTGCACCATCAACTGTGTTGAACTGATTTTCATTAAAGATGATGTCAGATGAAGGTTGAGCAATATACACCTCTTCATCAATCTTACCATTTAGGAATGCAGACTTAACATCAAGCTGGAACACCTTGAGGTTCTTTGAGGCAGCATATGCAAGAAAAATCCTGATAGCCTCAAGTCTTGCAACAGGTGCAAAGATTTCCTCAAAGTCTATTCCTTCCTCTTGAAGGCATCCCAGTGCCACAAGCCTAGCTTTATTCTTAATCACTAAACCCCTCTCATCCCTTTTGTTTCTAAAAACCCATATTTTCCAATTGCAGACCTGTTTCTTGGCCTATCAACAAGATCCCAAACATGTAGATCTCTGTATGCTTTTGAGTGTGTAGAATATCCAACAAAGAAACAGTCCAAGGATTTTGTTTGAAACTTGTTCAAGTAATCCCTGGTTTTAGAAGAAAACATTTGCATCCAAAGGGCTTGCAAAACTGGATATAAGGCTTTCTATTAAATAAAATTTCATATGGTGTCTTGTTATGCCTTTTATTAACAAGTACCCTATTCTGAACATAGCATGCAGTATTTATGGCTTCTGCCCAAAATGTAATTGGTGGATTAGCATCTGCTAGCATGGTTTTTGCAGCATCAATAAGTGTCTTGTTTCATCTTTCTGTAACACCATTTTGTGCAGGAGTTCTAGAATTGCTGAAGTATTCCCTTTTGTGCACAAAATTCTTCCATGACTCCATTTTTGAACTCTGTACCATTATCACTTCTCATCATGTTAACTTTCTTATTCAATTTGTTCTCAATCATTGTCACACATCTCTTAATCAACTCTGCAGTCTCATCCTTGGTACTTAGGAAATAAACCCAAGTATATCTTGAGTAATCATCAATGATCACAAGAAAATATATTTTCTTTCCTATACTTGGCACACTCACAGGACCAAAAAGATCCATGTGAAGTAATTCAAGTATTTGATCAATTGAGTTGATGAGCTTTGTCTTATGAGAGGATTTGTGCTGCTTGCCTTTCTGGCATGAACTATAATGATCTTCCAATTTGAACTCTCTTGTAGGTAAGCCAATTACATGTTCACCTTTCACAAGTCTGTTCATGTTCTTCAGATTCATATGACACAATTTCTTATGCCACAATTTTGATTCATTTTCAGTGGCTTTGGAAACAAAACATGCACCACCCCTTGAAATAGCTTCTTTCATGTTAAGCTGATATAGGTTGCCATTTCTTGGGGCCATCATCATAATCATTTCAGGTGGGATTACAAATTCAGGTTTTAGGATGAAACAATGTGAGTCATCAAAACCAACTTTGTAACCCTTATCACACATTTGTGATATGCTTAGCAGATTATACTGTAGACCTTCAACATGAAACACATTATCAAATGAAACCTTTCCATTTGTTAAAATTCCCTTTCCAGCTATCTTTCCACCATTCTCATCACTCCCAAATGCCACAAGACCTTCAAACTTTTCTTCATAACTAACAAGTGACCTCCTGTCACAAGTCAGGTGCCTAGAACATCCACTATCCATGTACCATATTTCATTCAGAGGAGTGGACTGTTCCTACACAAAAAAAAAGAATTTTGATTAGTTGAGTGATGAAGTGCAAGCTATCTCAACTTGCAGATCATCAGATTTAGTTTCAGTGGCAGCATTGGAAATGAGTGTTGTTGGTTCAGGATCTTCATGAGTGACTTCCATATTGTCTGAATTATCAGTTTCATATCCACACTCTCTTGGAGTCTTAACAAATGAGGTTGAGCTCTAGCATTCTTCTGGTGCAGTGTCATACTCTTGTACCACATAGTCTTTCTTTTATGAGTAATCTCTTACATCAGCAACTTTATCCACCTTAGACTCAACCTTAGGTTTCCAAAGCAATCCTTGAGGTTCATAACCATGTTTCAATAAAAACTTCTCATCACCAGTAAGTTCAGTTGGTTTATTTCTAGGAAAGATACCTCTGATTCTTATCTTCTCACATCTTGGTGATCCTTGAGAGCTATCAGACTTCACTGATTGTGTATCCCTTTTAGGAATGATTCTCAAGGGCTGAAAGTTCTTCTTGACAGCTTTCTCAGTCTTCTTAGGAGATCTGCTCCTTTTAGCTGGTTCAGCTACATGTTTCTTGGTTTCTTCATCATTCTTCTTTTCTCTCTTGGTCCTTACTGATGGTTTCAAACTATCTTCACTCAATGACTCATTTTCACAAACCTTTCCCTTTCCTAGGTATGCATCATACTTTTGCTTGTATAGAACAAAGTCTTATCCATACTTTGTCTCATCTGGGACATGAAAAGGCTTGAATTTAAGTCTCTCATTACAAGAATCTGTGTGATGAACATACTCATCACATTTTTTGCACCAAACCTTTCCCTTGTATTTTTCATGATCATTTCCCTTTTTGAACCTTTCACTTGGTCTAGGTGCTTTGACTCCAAGTGTCTTATGAGGTTTTAGACTATCAAAATCAATTGAGAAAGGAACAAATTCCTCAATCTTGATGTCTTGTCTTCCAATCTTGCTTTTTACAAACACAATTTTCTGCATGTTCAAAGGTTCTTCATCTTGATTTTCTCTATATCTTGTCTGCCTCTTCTCAAATTGTTCCATGGTTTCCACCTCCCCAATGTTAAACACCTCATGACTGGAGAAAATAAGGTAAACTGGAATAAAGTTCTCAACATTTACTTCTTCAGTGTCTCTTTTCTTTTTGCTTCTACTTATTCTCTCTAATACATCCTTGCTTGGTGGCCTGACTGCATTCTAGCTTACCTTCTTTCTCTCACATATATCAAAAGATACATGTTCTCTCCTCATTCTTTCAATCTGTTTCTTCATTTTGGTGTTACTGGAGGTAGTTTTTGCAGCATTTCTATTGAATCTGGTTTCTTGTATCATCTTCCTCTTTCAGCAACTTTAATTTCTTCATCAGTGATTTGATCACTCAAATCACTTAAGTCATCTTGATTCTGATCAACAGAATCAAAGTCATCTTCAGAGACTTGAACTCCAATTGACTTGTCTTCTTTCACTTCTTCCTATACCACAAATTCTCCTTTTTCATTCACCTCAACAGTCTTGTAGAAATCAACAAATCTTCTGTCTTGAAAGACATCTCTGAATTGTTGTAGATATGCATCTCTTTTCTCTTTATCAACCAAATTTTGGCATAAAGTTGTTGCTGAATGGTGGTGGAACTACTTTGTATTTGTCTTCCTCTTTTACTTGGTTTAGAATTCCACAAATATTTCCTGTACAGACTAAGTTCTTTAAAAATTCATTTTCAACTTGCAGTTTTGTGTTTTGCACCTTTTCTTTAACAATCATCTTCTTCAACCCTTCTATCTCATTGGTGTACCTTTTCTGTGCTCTGTAACTACTTACACAGTCTTCTTCTGAACTTTTCATCCTTTCTTCACTGATCAGCTCACTGGCCTCATACCCATTGATGATGCTTTGTTTCCTAAAACACTCACTTTCCAGCTTGCCTAATTTTGCTCTTAAATCACTGATAATTTCATTTGAATCAATTATAGGAGCAGAGGGTACCTGAGATGATGATACAGCTTCTTTCTCAATCAAGGCCATAAATGCTACATTTGCTCTCTTGATGTCATCTGCAATATCTTCTTCATGATTGCCCCAGTCAAAATTACGCTCATGCTATGTAATTATAGCCACATTTCCTTGATTCCTTGGTTGATTTTGGTTAGTTGGGACAGAGTTGTTTGGAACAGTTTGAAGGTTTTGGTTGTTGTTTCTTTGAAAACCTTGATTATGTGGCACACCTTGATGATGATTGTTCATTTGAGGCTGAAAATTGTTGAAGTTGGGATTATAGTTGTTGAAGTTGTTGTTATTGGGATTGTTGTTTCTCTGTTGGTTTTGTTGATATTGATGCTGCTGATTTCTTGACTGGTTTTAAAACTGGTTCATCTGAAAGTTTCTTGGCATGTTACATTCTCTGGCAAAATGACCAGGCTGTTGGCAGTTATAGCAAATGGCTTTTGACTTATCAAATCCAATTCTTTCATTAGACCCTGATAGAAGATATCTATCAGTCCTGTTGTATAACCTCTTGCTTCTAAGAGCCAACATGGCTGCTTGCCATTTCAAATCCATGTCCTCCAAATCATCAGCATCTATCTGATCAAGGTCATCCTGGATGACACTGGTATGAATCAGATTCTTTGCTACAAAAGAATTGTAAGAATCTTTAAACAAGGAGAACAAAGCCTGTGTTTCACTTCCTTGGTCATTTCCACCACCAGTGTAAGGTACATGCCCACTTTCCATTGAGGCAGAATCAGTATCATCAATCAATTGGACATTGAACCTTTGTTGGTTACCATGGTGACTTGTACTACCACCAACAAAAGATTTTGGTGTATCAACACCATGCTCAACTGGTTCCTCTATGATGGGAATCTGTTGTTGGTTTTTGGCTGACAAGTTGCCCATTGGTGCAATGAGCGCATTGGTGACCTGGAAACATGGCTTCTATTCTTTGATCATCTCATTTTCAATCATTTCAATTTCTGCAGCTTGAAGGAAGAACACTACATCATCCACTTTCAAATCATTGAAATTGGGTTTTTTAAGGATGAATTTGCAGGCAGTGTACCATTCCTTAGGCATTGAGTTGAGCAGCTTGGTATTCAAGTCAAAATCAGTCATGGCATAGTCAGTTGCTATCAGCTCATTCACAATTGTAAAAAATCTTTCAAGAATAGACTTTAATCTTTCACCGTCCTTGAATATGAACCTCTCTAGCTGTTGCTTGAGACGTTGCTTCTTGATGTTATTCAACTCAGTGTTTCCCTCAAACATTTCAAGAATTGCATCATACATTTCTTTTGCAGTAGGATGAAGTGCAACCTTGGTCAGTATTTCCCAAGACAGTCCTAGCTTTATCATTGCTAAGGCCCTGTCATCCACTTTCCTCAATCTTTCACGCACAGCTGCAGTTGCAGCTGGATTTGCACCCTCAGTGGTGTCTTGTGGACCATATCCACGTCATTATAACAAACAGCTGCTTCATATAATACCTTCCATTTCGTGAAATTTTCCTGTCCATAAAGTCTAGGAATCTTATTAGTAAACACCTCTTGTCTTTGTAACCAGACATCTTGAAAATCAAAAACAGTTAATTTGAAAAGACAAAATTTAAAAACAATCAGATCTGAGGACCCGATTGTAGGTAGATCTAATGAATCTGGTGCGATTAGAACAAGATTTAGAAATAAATATTCGAACTTTAATCGAAATTATGAAAAGAAAACACCGGAAAGTTGTTAGTTCCCCGATTGTAGGTAGATCTTATACAAATCAAGTCATAGCTCACACAATAATGTGTTGACAAGAGAGTTAATGACGGGTTGCTATATTTAGAAAGAAAACCATTTGCTAAAGGCGGAATCAATAACAAACGATTTAGTTTCTGAACAATTAAACAAAGGTAACTAACACACAAGATTCACTCAAAAGATTTCCATTCATATAATATAAATCATACAAACGATAATCGATTTAGGGTTTCTTAATGGGAAAGTTATATCCGTACGATTCTAGGACAGCCGTCACACTCACAAATATTCTCTCTGAATTAATGAGGTTGTTTGTCCGTCTTAGGATGCGTGCCCTAAATTATTCCTTTTATAGGCCTGACACCTCCTTTACAGCTGTCATTCCTTCTAGAAACCCTAAATAATAAAACATATTCAAATTACATATTCAAAACTATAATAAGTGTAAAACAAGCCTTCCGGGTAGTCCTTGTAGCAGTGTTAACTTTTCCGAGTAGACTGTGTACTCTGCTTTCCTTTAGTACTTGGTAACCTAGAAGTGTGCCCGGGAATAGTTTCTGGGTAGGCTTTACTTAAGAGTATTTTCCAAAGGAAAATAGTCACCTAGCAGACTTCAATCATCTTGATTATATCAGACTTTGCCCGACATAATCTTACAAGCAACCTTGTTCTTCAATGATCCCTTCAACTCATTGTTGGGTAATAGCTTATTAGTAAAGTGTGCTCTGTAGCACTTGTACCCTGCTTGAGTTGAACCCTGCCCGATGTTACTTAGAGATATTTCATTACACATCAAGCTTACTCGGACCAGTAGTATTATTAATGAATACCTTGCCCGATCTTCCAATCACTTGGCTTCATGAGCTTGGTTAGCCAAGAGCTTACTCTGAAGTAAACCTTACTCGGCTATGAAGAACTAACTTGCTAGACAAAGTGATCCATGCCCGGGTATGTACTAACTAGTGAACCTTGCTCGGTTATGCACTAATTTATGAAACCTGCTCGGATATGCACTTAAGAAGAATTCTTGAAGATAACTTTGCCCGTTGGACAAAATATCGTGCCTGGTTAAGTAAAAACACAGCTCGGATGTCTCAGGTGTGCCCGGTTCCATACTTAGCAATTACCAAGGAGGTTGAGAAGATTCCAATCTTCCATACACTTCGTTTAGGTCAAATCTTTGACTCAACAATTCATAATACATACATAACTATCTTTACCATCTCAAATATTTTTAGGGTCTGGACCCTTCCTTCTCTATCTCAGATATTATTAGGGTTTGGTCCCTTCCTTCTCTATCTCATATATTTTTACAGTCAGGTCCCTTCCTTCTGTATCTCAGATATTATTAGGGTCTGGTACCTTTCTTCTCTATCTCAGATATTATTAGGGTATGGTCCCTTCTTTCCTAACAACCATTCCTACACTTCTTCATACGTACATTCCATTCCATACGTTTTATGTAAGACACATCTTTCCTGGCGATACGTGAAATATCCAAAATCGTTCACGTATCGACAAGCATACATTCATACCATACATGCTATCAAATCAAGCATCATATCATACACTTACCATTTATGGTAAGTGTATTAGCATTCACATTGAGTATGCACACAGCCTCGAAAACATAACAAGGAAATGGGGCTAGAAAATCACCTGAGTTCTGTTACGTTCACCATTACTGGTTATTCCTTTCTTTAGCGGTGCGCAAATACCTGTATAATAATTACTTGTGTCAGTTAACTATCACTACCTATATCGCGTTTCTAGTTTATTTATAACCCTCAACGAACGAGGGTCCAAGGGCAGCGCCCCTGACAACAGGGTTCTAGGGGAAGCAGCCCGTAGCGGGGTCCAAGGGGCAGAGCCCCTAGCTGGGGTCGAGCTGGCAGGTTAGATTGAAAAATTTTTATTTTCATTAAATGTCTTAACACATTTTTCATTAGAATTCTAATTTATTATTTTATTTGCAAATTCATAAAGTTCGAGGGCTTCTTTGTAATTAATCCATTTTATTATTAATCTAGGGATCTTTCTGTCATTATTTCAAAGTTTAATTCGTTATTCTCCTCTTTAACGAATGGGGCTCAAAACGAATGGACTGATTCGTGATCTCTTAACGAATGGACTTCTATAATGAATGAACCATTATAACGAATGAACCTTCATAGCGAATGGACTCTCATAAAGACTTGGTCTTTATAACGAACTGGCCTTAAAGAATGATCATAAAGAACTGTTCCTAATTCGTTATTTATTCTTAGCGAATGGCCATAACGAATTGTTGATAATTCGTTATTCTTCCTAAATGAATGTGCATAACGAATTGCTGTTAATTCGATATTCTCCAGTTAACAAATTAGGGTTAGGTCAGAATGGTCAGGGAACATTCTCTGACATTTCCTACTGTTACGGCACCGCCTTTCTGGCGCCGCTATTGCCGGAAAACGGGATCTCATCGGAAAAGCGAGATCTCGCTTGTTTCACCACCGTTTTCACCGTTATTCGTCCCGTTCGATCCAAATATGAACTAGGGTGATCCCTAAGCTTATATTTTTATCGGTTTATACCCGATTCCATCCGGATCTTGTGACTTTAATGGTTTAGGTTGTCGGCTCGTCGTTTCGCGACTAGATCTTGTGGCTTTGGATCCATACTATATCATACTATCATTACCTTGGGCCGAGAATCGATTCTTCTTTTTGGTTTCGGCTAGAGAAAAAGAGAGATATGAAAGAGTGCTTAAGAGTGTGTCTTGGGTGGTGTATGGAATGGGTGAGAATGAGTGAATTAATGGATAATTAAGATATGTATATATATATATATATTATATATATATTATATATATATATATATATATATATATATATATATATATCATGGGTCATGGGCTTGATTTTTGGTTGTAACAAGTGGAAAGTTAGTTTTGAGGTTCACACCATGCCGAATAGTTTGGTTGAATTTCATATTAAACACCGATCGTGTAAATCCAGATCAGACTGTATCGTAAGAATTAAATAAGTTTGTTAGTGCATGGTTTCTTAGTCTCGGTCTTTGTTTATCTATTATAATTATTTATTAGTAATGTAACGGGCATTTTGATAATTTTATGCCATTCGTTATGTAATCAGACCATTCGTTAAGGATGTTTAACGAATGTGTCTATCAGTTAATGTTATGGGTCATTCGTTATGGAATGTATAACGAATGAGCCCATTTGCTAAAGCATTAGTCCATTTGTTAAGTATGTTTAACGAATGAGGTATAATGAGTAAGTCATTCTTTTTACTTTAAGTTAGTAATAGGTAATGAAGACGAATTGTCACCTTTCGTTATGAGAGGTATAACGAATGAGGTCATCTTCTATATATACTTTTACCCTTGTTCATAACTTAACAAGTGTGTTGATTATTATTGAGAGATCTCGTTACTTTGCCCGATTGTTCACTCGCACACACTTCGATTAAAGTAATTCTTTGCCTGAGTATCTCACATCGTCACTTATATTTCGTTCATCCGATCAGGTGAGTATCTCACTCCCCTTTTAAACTCATTTTAATCGTTTTGGGGACATATGCGTTCTATTTACTGTATTACTATATATTACTCAACTTGCAACTTTTAGTCATGTGTGTTTAACAGTTTATACCTAATGTTTTATATGCTTATATGCTTTGCTTGAATACATGTTGGAGAGGTCCAACATATTCTCAGTCTAGTATGATCATATGTCCGTCGTGCAAGCCATCAATAGTTCATCTGGCATCGTTCTTACCGACATCATTATTTACTTGCTCATTGGTTAAATTGCTTATCTCACTTGACACAGTTTGCCATTTATATTTTTATTATATAATCATGAAAATATGGTGATTTACTCACTCCACCTAGTGTTGATAAAATCTATTGTATTTTTAATGCATATGCAGGTTATCGTGTGATGTGATTCTCGAGCTTGTTTTGAAGAAACTTAGGGTTGCATACTAGAGAAGAAGATACAAGAATTAGAATTTTGGATTTTGTTTTCTTTGATTAAATTTTAAATTATGTACTTTGGTTACTTTGATGTATATGTTTTTTTAATTAAATTTAATAGATATTGTCACATTTAATACTGCATGATAGTACCTTAAGAGCTGTGAGCAATCAGCTCACGCCCTGACATTTCCACCGTAGGTTGGGGTGCAACACATTGGTATCAGAGACGAATGTTTAAGATAGGTCGTTAGTGTTGCCTTAGTAATATGTTTAGGAGCCTCATACGTGCTTATCTGTTTACATGATGTGTTCTATTTAATTTTTTACAGCTTTCTTTAGTTAAATTATTTTTGCTTATTATTATATTGTCATGCACACACATATTACTCCGAAGATATGCTTCAATTAAAATATTGTAAAGCCGTGATCCTCGTGCCCCACATTGGGGTTGGATTTACTCATAAACATAGTTCTAAATATCATTTAAAACTTTTCGCGGAATAGATAAATGTCAACCATTCATTACATAAGTGTAAGGCCCCGGCCCCGGTGCTCTACTTTGGTGTTGGATTTACTCATAAGCACATTTCCAAATATCAGAGTTAATTAAAACTATTCGAGGAATAATAAACTTCAAACATATATTACAAAATCATTTGAATCTTTCCAAATTAAACATCTTTTGTCTTTCAAAATAAAACATAAATCAAAATAGCATCAAAACATTTTTCTCAATATGCTAGTGTCTTTAGTCCAATGCCACGTGTCTTCGCTCAAGCCAATTGCCTTAATCTATTCACCTGCGTGCATACTAAAAGTCAGCTACGCTGAGTGAGTTCTAGTTAATTAGGCAACATACAATACATTCACATACTTACATATATATACGTATCCGAAGATACATATTCATACTTAGCCTATTACCTTTCTTTCATACATACATACTTTCATTCTTACCTATATGTTTTAAAGAGCATTTCGCCCTATAACCTTCACAGATATTGTTAGGGTTTGTTCCCTACATTCGTAGATATTATTAGTGTCGGTTCCCTACATTTGCAGATATTATTAGGGTCTGTTCCCTACATTCGCAAATATTATTACGTTTTGTTCCCCTTTTAAACATACATTCCATTCATCCGATAACCATACATACATTTCCTTATATAAACATACATTCGTACATACTCATTTCCTTACGTACGTTCATGCATACTTATCTCATATTAGATATACTACACATTACTTTCCCTGACGATACGTGCAATATCCGAAGATCGTTCACGCACCGACAAACATACATTCATCACATTCATACCATATTATAACATCAATCATCATAGCATACACTTACCATTTAAGGTAAGTGTATTAACATTCACATTGAGTATGCACACAGCCCGAAAACACAACAAGGAAATGGGGCTAGAAACTCGCCTGGGCTTGGTTCCTTTCAGAGTTAATGGTAACTCCTTTCCTTAACTAAGCGCGGTTAACTGTATAAGCATTACACGTATCAGTTAGCCATCACTACCCATATCGTATTCTAGTTTATTGTAACCCTCAATGAACGGGGGTCGGGGGCAGCGCACCTGGCAGCGGGGTTCTAGGGGCGGCAGCCCTTAGCGGGGTCTAAGGGGCAGAGTCCCAGGCTGGGGTTAACACAAATTTCATTGAAATTCTTAAATTATTATCTTATTCGCTAGCTCATTTGTTATAACGAATAGCCTCTGATTAAGCCTCATTCGCTATCCCATTCGTTATGACCAATGGGTCTCGAGTTAAGCCACATTCGCTATCCCATTCGTTATGACGAATGGAACCATTCGTTATTTCATCAGGATGAATGAATATATAACGAATGAGTAGGCTATTCGTGCTTTCTTTGAGACGAATGAGACGTTCGTTCGTTACGAGTGCATGAAATTGTATCCTATAGAGAATGGCTTGATTCGCTGTCTTACCTGAAGAATGGTAGATAACGAATGGCACATGCCATTTGTTAATTTTGTAGGGCAAATGAGAGGTTCATTCGTTTTCAAAGAAACGTGAATGAATCCTATTCGTTATGACTGTTTAACGAATGACCGGTGATTCGTTTATCATAACGAATGAGCATAAGTTCTTATAAGGGTCTTAGACAAAATCGTCAAGAACAGTCAACACACCAGATTTGAATTAAACCTCAAATCACGATGAGACAACACGATTTTGGTATCGTTGAGCTCGGAATCACAGCGCCTAACAACCCTAACCTCCAAACATTCAATTTTTACGTTTAAATGGTGCGTTTAATCATCGTTTAAACACGGCTCATTAATCAATCCATTAACGAATCAAATATTAACGAATTTCAGTAAGGTTTGTTGCGTTGGATTCATTTTTACCATTTATACATAGATCTATGATTTCTAAACGAGCCGACAAGTGTTTTGTTATAGACGCACCTTTAAAGAGTCGGTCTACAAACACGATCTAAGTTTGATGTTGGTTTGATTAGTCACGACGTTCTAGCACCAACAGGTTCGGGTCTCTTTCTCAGGATCTTGGGTCGGGAGATAGGAGAGTGTTTGTGTGTGTCTTTGAAGGTGTAGGCTATGGTGTAGAGATGGATAAAAATGGAAAGGTTTAGGGTTTAAGATGTATTTATTCTCCCTTAAAACCATGAATCTAAGACCCGTTCCATCTCTTATTCCATCTTTTAAAGTTCAAGCTCACTCTCTAATAGTTTATTCACCCAATACTAATAAATGACATATTATTGAATAAACAAAATTTCCTTTATTAATATTATCGAAAGTAGGATATTACAATAAGTATTAAAATTACATATATACACACACACACACACACACATATATATAGGGATGAGATCTAGAGAGAAATCCTTTTAAAGAAAAAACTAGAGAATTAGTAAAGAATTATTTTTAACTAATTTAAAAAAATTATTTTTTGATTTTTTTGCTTTCTTCCTTTTAATAAGATGATGTTGATACCTAAAAAAACACTTGTTGGTGTAGTTCATATGTGCACTAGTGCCTATTGCATATATACAATAGTGTTTTATTGCATATAATACAACACAATTGCATCATACAATACACACTATTAAATATATGCAAATACAACACTAATAATTGTATGCAATACACACTATTGCATAATGTAATACAACACTAATGCACATATGCACTATGTCAATTTTTTTATTATTGTATATAATATAACACTATTGCACATATACAATACAAACAATTTCATATATGCTAATCAACACTATTGCACATATAAAAATACACACTAGTGCACATAAGCATTAACAAAAAGTCGACGTATTGCATATATGCATTACAACGAGTTTTTTTTTATTTTGTGGTGGAGAATAACAACATATAAGAATAATGAAAGAAAAAGAATTTTAAAAATAGTTTTTTAATTAAATAAAAAATACTTTATTATTAGTTCTCTAGTTCTCTCTCTAAGTAGGAGTTCTCTCTCGATCCTTTCCCTAAAATTATAGAACAAAAAAAATGAAAAAAGTAAAAAAAAAATAACCAAAATGTTTATCTGGCATCCCCAGTCAAAAAAAATAAGAAAAAAAACCTTAAAAAATAGGAAATTGATATATAAAAATACTAAAAGTACACAAAAAAATATAAAAAATAAAAAAAACAAAAAAATATATCTAGCATCCCCGTTCCATAAGAAAACCTAAAAAATAGAAACATTAATTAAAAAATATAAAAAAACCAAAAATAAAATATCTAGCATCCCTCACTAAAAGAAAAAAACTCGATTTAGCCTTTGGGTTTAGTTTAGCTTTTAGAGATATGTTTTTAGGGTTTTAAGTTTACATGTAAAATGTTAATGAAAATTGTTATTGTACATCTAAAATATTAAATTTTACATGTAAAATTTTAAGTACCTGTTGTTTTACATGTAAAACGTTAATTAGATTTGTTGTTTTAAGTGTAAAAATTGTTGGTGCATGATGTCAGTAGTTCAGTATCTAGTGTCTGTAATCGTGTTAGTTTGATTTGTATTAATGTTTTAGTTAACTTGTCTCACAAGTTCGCCTAATATAAGCGAACTTGTGGACAAGCGAAGTTATCAACAACTTCGCCTAGTCTGTTAGGCGAAGTTGTCGATAATTATATATGTTTGGCTACGGCTTGTTTTGAAAAGTGTGGTTCAGTACCTGTAATTGTGATTTGGCTATCACGTGTTAAAGTAGTTGCAATACAACGTGTCTATTGAGTACTGTAACGTGTCTTTGTACTTGGGTTTAACGTATATCGCGTCTAACACTCGTATCGTCTTACGTAGGGATTCCGCACCTACGTAATACGAGATATTTCCGTGTAGATCCGGCTGAGAACCTACAATTGGTATCAGAGCAGGTCTAGACACAATAGTGGGTATAACTGGAATCTACACAACATAATGGGGGAGATAGTGAGAATAAGGCTATGGTATCTAGACACAATAGTGGGTATAACTGGAATCTACAGGTTGAGGAAGTCTTCGAACAGGCAAATTTAGTTAACATCGAAACTGGAGGAAGCGAGAGGGAGAAGGGGGAAAATCAAGCTTACATGGCAGAAGTGAACGATCAGCTTTCTGAGGTAAGTTCTGAACTCCCTTGTATGCAATGCGAAAATCTGTCTGAACAATTGAAAACAATAACGGATCAGTTTGTTAGTTTGGACGCTCAATTTAAAACGTTAAAAGAAGATTATCATTACACTAAAACTAGAGAAAACAGTTACTCGCTAAAAATAAAAGCTAGTGAAAAAGATATCAGAAGTCTTAAAGCAAGTCTAGCTGAAAAAATACAAGTAATTGATCTTAGTTATGAAGTGTTAGAAGAAAAAACCAAACTAATTGCTGACAGGGATAAACAGATAGCTGATTACCAGGTAAAAGTGGTGGAATTAAACAGAAAAATTGAACAATTTAGAAAATCCTCAGCAATGCTTGATCACATCGTAAGTGTTCAACGTTCCCCTGTTAAGAAAGGGGGAATTGGATATTCTGAAGTTCCACCACCATATAATCATAACTATACGTATAATCCTAGTAATCAGTAATCTGTTGATGATGAGATTAGTCAGACAGTTCCTGTCAAAGTTTCGATTAAAGAACCTGAAGTTAGTCAAAGCGAAACAAGTAAGCCTGTTTCGAATGTTAAGATTTCTGTTCCTAGTTCTGTCTCATCAAATTCGGACAAGACATCCAAATCTAGTGAGATAAAAGAAGAGGTAGTGTTACTAAAACGTGGGGAGGAATATAAGCCAACTGAAAAGAACTCTCCCCTAAACCCGTTGAGACGAAAGTTGAACACTGGAGTTGTTTCAGATGCAATCAAATCGGACACCTAATTGCTAATTGCCCTCTAAATCAGAGATTAAGAGGTATGAGGCCTCCGAAAACTGAGAATAAAACTAACAGTATTTACTATAATGGTAAGAATGCTAACTCTCCAAAATTCAGACATTGGACTAATCCAAGATTTCAAAGAAATCGATCTCAGTTTTTCCCAGTTAACAACCAAACAAACAGGTTTAATTCAGTTGATCCACAAAGGTTTGGATGGCCTCATAGTCAATTCTCAAGAAGGTATCCTTACAGAACTTACAGAAATCATTCTCAATACGGGATGCCGTTTAACAGATAGTCCCCAGATTTTAATCCTTTGCTTTAATCGTGCAAGAACAGTTGAACAGGACTGTAAACAATTTGTGGGTTGTAGATAGTGGCTGTTCCCTGCACATGACTGGTAACAAGAATTTGTTACATGAATGGAAACCTGTTCAAGGAGGAAGAGTTAGTTTCGCTGGAGAGAGCGGAGGTAGAATTACTGGTATTGGAACCGTAACAAATGGAAAAATGAAATTGGAAAAGGTGAATTTTGTTGAGGAATTGAAGCATAATTTGTTGAGCGTATCTCAGATTTGTGACAAAGAGTACACAGTGCACTTTACCAAAAATGATGCAATTGTTCTGTATCCTGGTTTCAAGATACCAGAGGCATGGGTGGTGATGAAGGCTCCAAGAGAAAAGAACACATACGTCATGGATATGAGGTCAACTGAGATGACAACAAAATAATCATTTCTTCTGTCGAAGGCAACTGAATCTGAGTCCGAGTTATGGCATCGAAGAATGGGGCATATACATCTTCGAAAAATGAACTACATTGTCAAGAATGGGCTGGTGCTTGGTGTTCCCTTAAAGAATTTCAACTTTGAAGATCAATGCTTATCGTGAAAGAAGGGAAAACAACACAAGACACCTCATCACTCCAAGATGGTTAACTCAATTGTCAGTACACTAGACCTACTTCACATGGATCTCTTTGGTCTCGTGAATGTAAAGAGTCTTGGTGGAACTTCATACTGCTTGGTAGTAACTGATGATTACTCGCTATACTTTTGGGTGTATTTTCTGAAGACAAAGGATGAGACGGTTCAGTTGGTAATTAACTTGATTACCAAGGTTGAGAATATTATGGGCAGAAAGGTTAAGTACATCAGGAGTGATAATGGGACAGAGTTCAAGAACCACCAAATGGAGCTGTTCTGCTTACAGAAAGGGATAAAACACTAGTACAGCGCCCTGTATACTCCGCAACAAAATGGGGTGGCTGAGAGGAAGAACAGGACGCTAATTGAAGGAGCCAGAACTATGCTGGCTGATGCTAAACTTCCCGTGGTGTTCTGGGCTGAAGCAGTTGCCACAGCCTGTTATATCCTTAATCGTGTTTTAACTGTTAAAAGGCTAAATAAAACTTGTTATGAACTTATGCATGGTCGAAAGCCAAACTTGAATGGTCTCGAACCATTCGGGTCCCCATGTACGATATTAAAGACAAACTCTAAATTTGGTGAGAAAGCCGACGAAGGTATTTTAGTCGGATATGTTGTTGGGACACCCAACAGAAGAATCTTTAATTTATCGAACAGCAAGGTTGAAGTGGTATGTAACACCGACATCACAAGTTACAAACCACCAATGCCCAGCACGGGACCCGCTGAAGCTTTTAACTATGATAAATTGTTCAAATCCTTTAATATGCCTTACTTGGATTTTGCAGAAGTTGATGAGAAAATTGCTTCACAGATTTTGTATGATGAGGAGGAAAACATTGTGCAACGTCCACGATACGACGAAAGTCAACCTTCCACGTCAAGTGCCGTTAATGCTCCTGCCGCCTCCACTGAAAAATAATTTTACAACCCTTTTCACTCTCAACAACAATCACCCATTGATGAACTCTCTTCAAACCTGAAAGACAATCTGCAAGTCAGTTCGGTTCCGACTACTGGAGTTCACAAAAATCACCCTTTAGAGAACGTGATAGGTGATCTATCTGCCGGTGTACAAACAAGACGAAGCTTGAATGAGCACACCTGTGTTTACGCAAGCACTAAAGAAACAGGTGTCATTAACGAGTGCTTGTACACCTGCTTCATCAGCCAGATTGAACCAAAGAACTATCAAATGGCTCTAAAAGACAGCTCGTGGGTGGAAGCCATGCAAGGAGAGTTAGCCCAGTTCGAGAAAAAGGAGGTTTGAAATGAGTGCAATGGGTGATTTAACTTTCTTTTTAGGATTGCAGGTTGATCAGAAGAAGGAGGGGATGTTCATCCATCAAACTAAATATGTCCAAGACGTTCTCAAACGCTTCAAGATGGAGGACATCACTCCATTTGATACTCCAGTCTGCGTCAACCACAAACTGGGTGCTGATTCAGACAGTGATGCAGATGTGGACCCCACCCAATATCGAGCAATCATAGGTTCTTTAATGTATTTAACTGCATCTAGACCTGATATTATGTTTGCTGTTTGTCTCTGTGCTCGATTTCAGGCAAGCCCAAAGGAATCTCACATGAAGGGAGTAAAGAGGATATTACGGTATCTCAAAGGCAAGCCTAAGCTGGGATTGTGGTACACGAAAGGGGGAGACTTGGATTTGGTCGCTTACACGGATTCTGACTATGGAGGATGCAATCAGAACCGGAAGTCGACAGCCGGGGGATGCCAGTTTCTGGGAGGAAGATTGGTGTGATGGCAGTGCAAGAAGCAGACCTCTGTAGCCATTTCTACCTGTGAAGCAGAGTACATGGCAGCATCAAACTGCTGCTCCCAGGTTCTTTGGATACAACAGCAATTGCGAGATTACGGTCTGAATTTCACTCAAACTCCTATTTGCATTGATAACACTGCTGCAATCTCAGTAACTAACAATCCCGTAAAACATAGCAAAACTAAACACATTGACATTCGTCATCATTATTTACGGGATTGTGCTAAGAAGAGATTAATAGTGCTCGAAAAGGTTGATTCGTTAGATAATTTCGCTGATCTCTTTACTAAAGCGTTTGACAGAACTCGTTTTCAAAACCTTGTTGAGTTTAATGGGATGATCAATCCCGAGTAACCGTATTTTTCATTTTTACTTGAGTAAAAAAAAAAAATTAAAAAAAAAAAAAATCACTATCGCTTAGAATTATGTCGGTTGCTTCAGTTTGAAGGACATATCTTCGGATGTGTTTGGTCCTCACTTCTACCAGTAGATTATGAGGATAGCCATTAACCAGATGACTGAAAGCGACTAGGGCGGTTTATGATGTGTTTTTATTATGTCGCTGAAAAATAGTCGTTCATACATAGTTAAAATGATGCATATTCGTATGTGGTCGGTCCAGCTGATCCATTGGATCTTCAGGATAGCCGTTTACCTGATAACTTTGACTTGATCGGGGCGATAGAATTTAAATTTTTTTCAGGGAAATGATATAATTTTTCAAGTCTACAACTTCGTAAGAAGTTTCTATACAATGTTTCTAAGAAAATTGATCCAACCTTGGAAAGTGATACTCAAACTATTTCTGTGTGCTTAACTAGTGATGTTATTAGGCCTAAAAGACTCTAGAACAGTCATTGTATGTTATGGTAGCTTTTTATGGTGCGTAAAAGTTGAAGTGATACTAACTAAATCTTCTCGATTTAAAGGGACAACTCATTAGGAGTTGTGTATATCTCTATATATATCTTTCCGAATGATAGGCAGAAAAGTGATTACCCAGTCATACATGAGCCCGTGAGTGTTCTGATTCCTGAGAAGATAGTGTATCAAGAAACTGCAGTGATCCAGATTCGGGACTTGCAGTAGTCTACTGTTTGAAGCTATGTAAATCATTATTAAAAAAAAATAATTTATTAAGCCTTCTAAAGTCTATTATGTTATACTTATCAATCAAGAGGCAAGAACGAGAAAGGGACGAAGACTCTAAAATATCAAGATGTATTTACAGTTTAATCAGACACTACGGGTCGAGATCAACTCGGGGTGACTTGGGGAAAGCCAAATACGCCTTGAGAATAGATAGGAGACATCACAATCTCTTATATGTTATTCATTCAAATTTTGAGCTTAATTGAACCTAATCCGTATCACAGAAGCGATGAAAACCATACTAAGTTGTTTACCTGCTTACAACCTGTTCTTTATGTCATAATACAGCTGAACATGGATCTACGTGACAGTCACTTAACTAGTATGATTCCTGTTCGGATCTTTTCTAAAACATTCAAGTCCCTGTCAAGACTGAAATTTGATCCCATATACTTTATTTCTTAATTTACTCTACGTATCTCATTTTACGTTTCAAAGCTTGGTTACTTGGTTCTTTGATTTTAACATTTAAATCTTTAAAGGAAGTTTTAAAAAAGACAATTGCATAATGTTCAAATTCATAAGGGTCTGTAGTGAAAATTTTAATTTTAAGCGAAGTTGAAGCGCGAAGTTGCTATGGAGCGAAGTTATGGATAAGCGAAGTTAACCATAACTTCGCCTGAGCTGCTTCAAGCATATATAAAGGTCAAAACAGTCAAACTTTTCATTTTCTCACAGTTCAAGCGAACTTATCATATATAACCCTCGGCGAAGTTGTCCCTTGAATCAAACCTTGTTATTAATCTCAATTTTGATCCGCATTAAAGGTGTGTAGCGTTGGTATGTCTTTTAATTCATGTCCATGATGTTTATCAGATGTCGTTTCGGTCCGAAACGTGACCTCGCTCATGCTAACCCTTATAATCCCGCTTTTCCGAATCGTTTTAACGTGGTCGTAACCAACTTGATCGTCTAGAACTCCATAATAACATGTCTTTTTGAGTCCACAATCATAAAATTCACAAAATTCACACCAGTATGGCCTTCTGAACTGTTGCCGTTTCAGTTCAGGCGAAGTTATAGTTTAAGGCGAAGTTGTTCACAACTTCGCCTTAGGCTTAACTTCGCCGGCTCCTTTAATTTTTAATTAAAAACAGGGGCGAAGTTGTTCAAGGGGCGAAGTTATGATTAGGCGAAGTTATCCTTAACTTCGCCTTAGGCTTAACTTCGCCTGATGCTTTAAATATTATTTAAAAGTTATTCTGTTTAGAAAAGAGAAGTTAGACATAGGGTGAAGTTGTAACTTCGCCTAATCATAACTTCGCCTGATGCTTTAAATATTATTTAAAAGTTAATCTGTTGTCAGGCGAAGTTATTGTATAGGCGAAGTTGTGCTCAACTTCGCCCTATGTCTAACTTCGCTTGCACACTAATGTTTATCTTAACTTCGCTCATGGTAATAAGCGAAGTTACGATCTGCCTTGACGATTCTCTAACTTAGACCGTTTGTGGTGCAGATATGGCAGCTGTAGCAGGAGCCGGTGGTGCTGGTGGTGACGAAGGTGGTGATAATAACCGCCAATTCTTTCCGGGGCACAATATGTACATAACACTGGACCCGGATGCTAGCGGTGTTGATGATTATCGCGAGATCATCACTTTTATGATTTGCTCGCGTATCTTCCATGCGATTACTACAACTCTGCCCATTTCTCTGCCAAACATAGAAGACTTCTGGCAGACGGTTGAATACGATTGTAGAGTCGAGCCCCCAGTAATGCGCGCCACCGTTAACAATCAGGTGGTGCAGTTCTCATCGGAACAGATAAGGATCGCTTTTCAGTTTGGGAACGAAACGAGAGATGACCCTACGGACTTTGTTGCTCCATTAAGAGATGGTGCATTTTTAAGAATGGGCTATTCTGGTCCATTGGGTGACACTCAGAGGCGCAAGGGATTTTTGTTGGATCAATGGCGCTTTCTCATGCACGTGATGATCGTGTGCATGTCGGGTATAAAGGCTGGTACGGACGGGATGTGTGCGACGATGCAGTCGGCAATGACAGCACTGACTTACAACAAGCGTTACAGCTTCAGTCAGATGGTGTTCTATGAAATAGACCGTCAGAGACGAGCGGTGGCTCGTGAAAGATTCTTGATGTATCCTCGGTTTTTACAAATGATCTTGAATCATGTAGCTCCTACGCTACCTCAGCGCCGTCCGATTCGTTATGTGGAGAGTGTCAGCAAGAGAATTTTTGCACAGTGCAGAGCGTCGAGTGCTAGAAGTAAACCAGAGCTTCGTCCTCGACATACTCCGCTATTTGGGTATTTGATAAACCCAGCGTATGTTGCTCCTAGTGGAGACGAGTTTCGGGATCCGGCACCGCAACAGGCTACTGTTTCTCAACCACCACCTGTGGTACAGCAAGCACTACCTGCTGCTCCTGTTGTGGCACCGGAGGAACACGTAGACCTTGAAGCTGCTTTTGGTGGCCAAGGATTTTTTGATATGGAACGAGTCGATCCTGAGGAAGAGGTTCAGGTTTCAGTTGCACTGGTTTCTAGTATGGATGTGCAGTTGGTAGCTACGTCGGTAGCTGATTCTGAAAGAACCGATTCTGACTCCTCAGCTGATGAGGTTGCTGAAGCAAGACAGATACTGGTCGCTCAAGAGAGGATTCACGGTAAAAGAAAGAAAGATACTGATGACAGTGAATCTGATTTTGAGGAGGAGTTGGGTCGTTTGATTCGTCGATCTAAGAGGTCAAGAACGGGTGAAGGATCGGGAGCTGGTGAAAGCTCGAGGGTGGTTCGTTTCTCTCCACCTGCTCTATCTGGTATGACTATGGTCCCTGCATCGTTGCCTGTGACAGGACCGATCACCTCAGGTGCCCCCGTTTTGACAACATCATCTTCGTTTGGCATTCCACCTACCACATTTCAGCTTTCGACTCCAGAAATTGTTTCCTTGCCACCTCCTACACTTACTCCATCGGAGGTTGTTGCAAGATTCGTTGAGTCGACGCTGGTTGCCACCGCAGGGTTATCTGTTACAATACCACCTGCGGTTACGTTTCAACCTGTTTCTGATGTCCCGGCTACTTTGGGGATCCCTTCACCGTATGCTCAAGACACCTCTCATATGAGTTTTGATTTAGATGCAACCTTATCTGACTCGGACAGAATAGCAGCTCTTGAAAGGGTCGTGGCGGAACAGTCGAGAATAAATCTGATCCAGACTCACGCTATTCAGCGCCTTGTTGCAGAGAATCAGATTCAGTCGTCTTGAAACTGTTCTTGGCATCTCAGGGGGAGACGAGCTACAAAGGCGACTAGTTGAGGACGAAGAAGAGGAATGATCGAGACGATGATCCTAATGCATCGAAAGGTGCAGGTGGTGAGTTGCCAAGAACTGAACAAGCTCTTGGGACTTCCACATCTCAGGGGGAGTCTACTGGTGCAACTGGTGAATCGGGGGGTGATGACGTGGTGGTAGTGAATGATGAGGAGATGGTGGATGTAGATATTGAAGGTGATGACGATGTGTTACCGATTGAAGAGATTGAGAAGATAGGGGCTGATATTGTAATTGATAGTGAGATTGAAGAGGGAGAGATTGTGGAAGTAAACGTTGAGCATGAAATTCCCGAAGTTGATAAGTCAGATATGGGAAGCGATGCGATTGAATGGGAAGATGGAAAGAAGGCTACGCTCAATGGTTCGTAAAGAAAAAGAAACCGGCGGTTCCTACTATGTTCAAGAAGAGTTACAACATCAAAGGATATGCTGAATCGAAGAAGGGGATTATATGCTGGTTATACGATGAGCAGTTGAGGCTGTTTGTGATTAAACGTTTTGCGGAGTTCAGTATTTCAAGAGATTGTTGAGATCGTTGAATACCTTGCCGGAGTGTGAGGTGAAGGACTTAGCCAAGTTGGGATTGATAAACAGGAGTGATGATAATATGGCTAGGATTATTGGGAAGATCGTTTGGAAAGAAAGTATAAAAGATAAAAAGTTCGAGTTATTAAAGCCGCAGAAAGGAAAGCTCGTTGAAGATAAAGACAGAGGTATGAGAGCTGATGACAAACCTTGGATGATAATGAAGTATAAGCCGATCCGGTGTTTAAAAGAAGTGCCGATGAAACAAATGCCCAAGGATGTCTTAAAGAATCTGAAATGGTGGTATGTTGATAGTGAAACAGCTGAAGCGGTGATGGAGGATGAAGATGAACAAGATTTGCTGAGAGTGTATGATCCAATGCACTTGGTGAATTTCTCTCAAGCTGACTTGCAGGTGCTGAACGAGAAAAAGATATTCTATATTCCTGCATGGAAAGAAGAAGCAAAGAAATATCAAAGAGTAGTTTCGGTTTGTGTCAGAGAAGGCGTTCATGCTTGAAGACGGGGTGACTCGAGATTTTTGGGATTACAAGACACGTGATTGAAGATTGAGATATGAAGCTACTGCCAAGGGGGAGTCTGTTGGTGCATGATGTCAGTAGTTCAGTATCTAGTGACTGTAATCGTGTTAGTTTGATTTGTATTGATGTTTTAGTTAACTTGTCTCACAAGTTCGCCTAATATAAGCGAACTTGTGGACAAGCGAAGTTATCAACAACTTCGCCTAGTCTGTTAGGCGAAGTTGTCGATAATTATATATGTTTGGCTACGGTTTGTTTTGAAAAGTGTGGTTCAGTATGTGTAATTGTGATTTGGCTATCACGTGTTAAAGTAGTTGCAATACAAACGTGTCTATTGAGTACTGTAACGTGTCTTTGTACTTGGGTTTAACTTATATCGCGTCTAACACTCGTATCGTCTTACGTAGGGATTCCGCACCTACGTAATACGAGATATTTCCGTGTAGATCCGGCTGGGAACCTACAAAAATGTTCAACAAAAGTGTTATTTTACATGTAAAATATTTATGGAGCTTTGTTTTACATGTAAAATGTTAATTAAAAGTGTTATTATTTATGTAAAATATTAATTTTTACATATAAAATCTTAAAGAACTGTTGTTTTACATATAAAATGCTATTAAGATTTGTTGTTTTACATGTAAGATTTTAATAAAAAATGATATTTTACTTGTAAAATATTAAATACTATTTGTAAAATCTTAAAGAACTCTTGTTTTACGTGTAAAATGTTAATTAAAAGTGTTAATTTAAATGTAAAATTTTTATAAACTGTTGTTTTACATGTAAAATGTTAATGAGATATGTTGTTTTACGTGTAAAATATCCCCCCCCCTAAAGCTAAAAAAACCTAAACCCGCTAAAAGCTAACCTAAACCCGAATTCTAAACTAAGTTTAAGTTTTTTTTTGTTGGGAACGGGGATGCAAGATATATATATATATATATACATATATATATATATATGTATGTATATATATATGTATATATATATATGTATATATATATATATGTATATATATATACGTTTTTTCGTTATTTTACTTTTTATATTTTTTTTTTCGTTTTTTAAAATTTTTTAATTAAAATTTTCGATTTTTGAACGTTTTTTTTGTCCTAGATGCTAGATAAACATTTTAGTTTTTGTTTATTTTTTTATTTTTTCATTTTTTTTTGTTCAATAAATTTTTTAATTATGTTTTTGATTTTATTTTGAGAGGTTTTTTTTTTTCTCTTACAAAAATGATGGGATGTTGGTCATTGAGGGTGCACCATAAATACGTGGGGAATTGATCAAAGGTTGGGAAAGGAGTTCCCTAGTTCCCCACTTTATTTGGAGTTCTCTCTCTCTCTCTCTATATATATATATATATATATATATATAAGTGTGTGTGTGTGTGTGGTGAGGATCCTGTGATAACTTTTTGAAATTGAGAACTTTGAGAATCATTTTAGGCTATTTAAAAAGCTAATAAAAATTATAAAACAAAATAAAACGAAAATTTCAAAAAGTAAAAAAAAAACCCAAAATTTTTATACACATATGAATATTTTTTATACACATATGTATATTTAATTAATTTTATGGACGGGGGGATGCTAGATAATCTCTTTTTTTTTTGTTTTTTTTACTTTTTTAGTTTTTACGTTTTTTATATATTTTTTGAATTAATTATTCGACTTTTTTGAAGAATTTTTTTTTAACCGGGGATGCTACATAAACATTTTGTTTTTATTTTTTTGTTTTCCAAAAATAATGTGATGTAGGTGATTGAGGATACACCATAAGAATGTGAGGAATTTGATTAATGACTAGAAAGGGAGTTCCCCACTTTTTTGGAGTTCCTCAGTGAACTATATATATATATATACATACATATACATATATATATATACATATATATATATATATATATATATATATATATATATATATATAGGGCAAGTATATGAAGAAAACCTCCTCCTAGTAGTAAAAACCCTGGAAACTCAAGTATGTGGTTGTGGTTTTGCCATGTGTTCATTTGATATATATTTAATAATTGTTCAATTAGAAGAGTAGTTTAGTCTTTTCAACTTCTTCAATCCTTTTACCCGGTTATTTTTATTATATCATGTCAACTTGTCAGATCATCACTTTCTTGTTCAAATCTTCCGTTCATTGTTCGTATATTCTTTCTTTATCTTCATATTTTCATTTTCTCTTTCCAGTTTACAATCATTCACTTATGTCTTTCAAAGCTAAGCGAGTATTAGATTTATCAGGGGTTCTCCGAAAAAGAAACAACATCATGTAACACCATACGTTTCTTCTGATATTCAATCTCCAAGCCTTGATCTTTCTGTGTCTGCTGATGTTGTTCCAGTTGTTGAACATGTTAATCCAAGACTTGACCTTTCTATGTTTGTTGATGTTGTTCCTGTTGTTCAACATGTTAATCATATATTCGAGCCGTTCTCCTATCTGGATGCTTCTCATGTTTATGAACAACTAACATATGAGGTTGTAATTGTTTCTCCTCCGGCCACTGAAGACTTATCAATAACAAACGAGGTTCCTCCTGTTGGTAAAGATTTTGGTTTTTGCGTGTTGTGTGATGGCGACCACCCATATCAAAGTTTGATGGGTGAGGATGCTTGTGGCAGTAAGCTCGACTCAGTCCAGTTAGTTATAACCAATGGTGTAAAATCTTGAAATTTCTAAGAATAATATTTAATATATTATTTATGGTGGAAAAGTTAACTTGAGTTAGTAGAGAAATAATAAAAAGATGGAAGGATAATTAGGCTAATTAGATGGAATTAATTATGGAATAAAAAGGAAAGATGGGCCTAAGGTCCATAGGCAAAAGGGAGTATATATACCCCTTAAACCCCAATACTTTCCATTTTCATCCATCTCTACACCATGAAAAACACACACTTCTCCAATTCCCGTTTTTGAAAAAATAGCCCTCAAAGACACGACGATTCGCGGAAATCTAACCGTCGAATCTGTTCCAAATTGAAACTAACTGTTCATGGAATATAAATGAAGATTCCCACTGATTAGATCTTAGATCAGAGGTCGGGAAGTCCAGTTATTATCAACAAAACCGTATCAGCTCAAAAAAGAATATTTCCGGTGACTGTTCAGCTGTTCCGGCGACTATAACGGAGGTTTCCGGTGATGGCGAGCTGATGTGTTTGTAGATCGGGGAGAGACGGTTACGTGGCCATTTGAATCACTCAATTCCGAGTTCGTTTGATATGGTTTTGGTCTATATAAGTGATTTGATCATAAACAACAAATGTACGTTTTTATTAAATAGGTTAACTTTTCGTGTACGGATTTACATGAAAATTGGTAGGATGATAGATCGGGTCATGATTATTGATAAAATAATAAAATTGATAGTAAACGGGTTATTTGGTTCGTTACGGGTAAAACGAGAAGTGTTCGGTTTGTGAAAAGAACAGGTAAACGAAGTTGGTTTTGCATGAAATTTAGTAGGATAGTAAATCGGACCTTATTTTGTGATAAAGTTGCAAACTTGATATTTAAAATAGACTTAACGAGCTTATGGATATATACGGTTCGTATGAGTAAACCCTAGATCTAACCTAAGAACGTTCTAACTCATAAAGGTCCAAGCTTTATGGGTGAACGGGTTAGGTTTTAGCCGAAAATGGAAATGGGAATGTTTAAGAACGTTAAAGTGCCATAATAGGAAATTCACAATTTAAAAACGTATAATGAAAATGGGATTTAAGGACCTAACAGTAGCCTTCAGCTCATTCGAATACATCGACCAGATTCAAATACCGTATGCATTTTCGTATACAAAAGGGTAATTCCAATGCATCATAGAACTCACATACAATATTTCACGGTCCTCATTCGAATGCACTGAGCAACTCGCATACAATACATAATTCAAATAAAATACATAACCCGAATACAATAAGCTTATTCGAATACATGGGTTAACTCGAATACAAATGTAGAGACGCATACATAGCATACGCTCGAATACATATACTGAATCGAATACAACCTGACTCGAATACATTATAAGGGTTCAAATACAATATAGGACTCGCATACATATACATTCGAATACGCATATACATTCGAATGCATACATACAATAGAATACACATATACAAGCTCGAATACACCAATGTATTCGAGTAGAGGGTATGTTGGTATGTTTACATGTCCTTTGAATCCCATATGTTTCTAATACAAATTGTATTCTAAATAACCCATTCGAATACAGAAAGAACGAAAGATTTAACCAAGGATTAAGTATTCGATTACAAAAAGAAAGAATGAAAGGAAATCATTGTATTCAAATACAATGTTTGAGGGTAAAATTATATTCTAAGTGAATTCTGTTCTAATACAAGACCATGCCTATGAAAACAATACCTTGTAAAGCCATTAGAATAGACCAGACTTAGCCATTTTGGCTAAAACTTGAAAAATGTGAATAGGACAAATATTGATACATGTAATTAATGTACAGTTAGCCGAGTATAGTTAAATAATGG